>NC_140505.1:29787142-29879642 GCF_964339955.1 Pipistrellus hanaki
AATCAAAGCAGCTAAAATTTAAAAAAGAAGAAGAATTCAAGTGCAAAATAGCTATAAAAAACACTTAGAGATCAGGCTTTCAACTCAAGTAAGTCCTGGATGTCAGATAACAAATCTCCCCTATAGTCTAGAGTTTATGTTCGAAAATAGGACTTCTCAATGTTGTAGTTAGATACAGGAAAACCTACTTAGGTACCAGGTCACATTGGAACACAGAATTTGGGCATGTCTATCAAAAAATCTTAGAAAATGATTTCAAATGAAAAGTAGAATGCAAAACTAGATGAACTAATTTCTTCTGCATTTACAGTTAGAGGAAAGCTAAACCATAATACTACATAATGTGATCATGCAATTTAATTTTCCACATATTCAGAGTGAACTGCCTGTGACAGCAACAATAATTAATTTGGGTGAAATGTCATAAATATCATTTTTCTATTGCTTTAGAAAGTTTCAAGGGATTTTTTTTCTTTCAGAATAATGAAATCTGCTATGTTGTCAGCAAGATTCATATGAAGGAAAACTTGCCAGTTTTCGCCCACCACTAATCCTAAATCTGTTTCAATTTAGGTAGTACAGTATGTACTGTTGTTTCCAAGCAGAGGAGACTGTTTTGTGCACAGAAAAAAAGAAAAAAGTCTCTCATTTTGGTCCTCATTTCTTTCCTTACGATGTTGGACATTTGGAAGTGGATGTAAAATCCCATAAACTTTTACTTCCCAGAGATAATGTATTCTTTGATGAATCCTTTTACTCTTTTAATTCACTGGCCCTTCACCCTCATAATAAAAAAAATGAAGATAGCTGTTTATGAAGATGGGATATGTACTAATCAGAGAGAATTTCATAGACATATTTTCTATATCCAAATATGTAGTAAAATCAGTTCACTTTTTGTGTCTCAGTTTACCAATATGTTATAAAAATAAGCTTATAAAATTTTTAAAAATATATATTATTATATTTAGATATTAAAAATATAGTATTTCATAGATATCAGTTACTGAGAAAAATGTCGTACAAATTTAATTTTAAAACAAAATCAGCCAGCCAGCGTGGCTCGGTAGTTGAGTGTTGACCTATGAACCTGGAGATCAAGGGTTCGAGTCCAGGTCAGGGCACATGCCTGGGTTTCAGGCTCCATCCCCAGTAGGGGGCATGCAGGAGGCAGCTGATCAATGATTCTCTGTCATCATTGATGTTTCTCTCTTTCTTCCTCTCACTTCCTCTCTGAAATCTATAAAAGTATTTTCAAAACAAAACAAAATCAGTTATTCATAAAATTTATAGGTATAAATTTAACAAGGATATCAGAATCTATAAAAGGAAACCTATAGACTATTAGGACAAACAAAAGGGGGAAAATGCAAAAACAAACAAATAATTACCTTCTCGATGTTAAGTCCAATGCTACAAAAACATTAATCTCAAGTCTAATGTTTATATTAAATTTAAACTCAGTCTGAATCTACAAATCCTTTTAATTTTTAACTCCAGAAATTAATTCTGAATTGTATGTCTGAATAAATATTAGAAAATGATCAGAAAAGTAAAGGTTGGAGGAAGGAATTGATTCAGTGGCATTTATTGGGGAAATATAATTAAAAGCAAAAACTCCCAAACCAGAAAACCTTTCCACAAAGGTTGCAGAGAAAGAAAATACTTTTATTATCAATACATGTTAAGGTAGGAAGCAGGCAGGTGGAAGGGCAGAGAGGAGTTTGAGAATAGAAAACTGAAAAGGGTCTCCTATAGTCTCAGTTCTATCATGGGTCCATAGAGCTCTCTTAGTCCCCCTGTCTGAGAAACACAGTTTTAATAAATTGGTCAATGAAGTGAATTGGAACTTCAGCAAATCTATCTTTCAGGGAGTTGGCTCTTGGCAGGGTTGTCTTTAGCAACCCCTCTAGAGTGAAAGTGATATTGGCACATGGAACAGGCAGGCAGGTCATGGAACAGAATGGAGAGCTTATAATAAACAACTATGTTATTAGTGGAATTACAAATAAAGAAATACTTATTGCTTAATAATAAATACAGTTGGGATGATGGGGTAGCTGTTTGAAATAAAATTTTAAAAAAAAGATGGAGAAAGGGGGAATGAAAAAAGGATGGAAGGAGGAAAACTGGATTATACTTCCTAGTTTTTATTAAATTAATGTTAAGGTCAAATATTAAAAAGTGACATAAAATACAATAAATATACATGTCTGTTTTTTTATAATGTTTAGTAAGGTAAGGCTTTTCAAAACATATTATTATTATAGTAAATTATTTTAATACTAGAGGCCCAGGGCACACATTTGTGCACGGGTGGGGTCCCTCGCCTGGCCAGTGATTGAGCTGATTGGGGTCCTCTTGCCCAGTTGCAATCAGGACCAATCAGGGCCAGCCAGCTGGGGGCAGTTTACCATGGGAGGTTGGCCAGCCAGGGCGAGGGACCATGGGAGGTTGGCTGTGGGAGTGCATGGAGTATCTGCCCCCTGGGTGGTCAGTGCGAATCATAGCAACTGGTTGATCAGTCATTCAGTCACTTAGATTTTTATGTATATATAGGTGTAATTATGAGTACATAAACTTTAAAACATAAAGATATTTCTATATGACCAAAGTTCCTATTTAAATGAATGAAGGTTGAATAAAAACCTGAGAAGTTTTCGCAATATATATAACAAAATCTTTATATTCTTTATATATACTTGTAATATGTGATCAATGTGATGTAAAAAAAAAGTAGCTTCAAATTAGAAAAATTAGTAAAATACAGAGATGATTCACAAAAGGAGAAAAATAGTCAATAAAGACATGAGTTTTTTTTTTTCTTTTTACTTACCATGTAACTTTACTTCAATTAGCTAGGATCCACAATTTAATTATACCAATCCTATTTTAAACATATATAATCTTAAAAATTATATAGATATTATTTAAGAAGGTTAATAAAGTTTGCTTTTACCATTTTCCTCTTTAGTTATTATTTGGCAGAGGCATTTAATGGATGAGATCTAAATGTAAAAATGTTGTTTCTTATACTCAAAATATAACTTAAGACTGTTAGCACTTAACCTTTAAATCATTGCAAATATCATGCTCTTAGAATTATGTGGTAATCAATTATTCCTTTCAAGCTTATTTAGTTAGAGCCAATTGCTCAAATATGATATTAATGCATACATTGCATTATAATGAATATTAAATATTTCCCATAAAATCTAAAACCTTTTTTTTTCAGCTTGGCAGATAGAAAAAAATATTCTTCTTCTTAAAAATATATATTTTATTGATTTTTTTCAGAGAGGAAAGGAGAGGGATAAAGAGTTAGAAACATGATGAGAGAGAAACATCAATCAGCTGCCTGCAGCACAACCCCTACTGGAGATCAATCCTGCAATCAAAGTATATGCCCTTGACTGGAATCAAACCCAGGAACCTTCAGTCTGCAGGCCTACACTCTATCCACTGAGCCAAACCAGTTTTGGCAAGGGCGGGATTATTCTTTATTTACATTGTATTCCTTTGTAACTGGTTCCTCCTTTTGGCAAGAAGACTACTATTAATACATACAAAAAGTCCAGATTAAGTTTATAAAAATCTACATGGCTTTCATATATCATAGGATGAAAAATTTTTCTCATATTTCTCTAATGAGAAAAATGGGTGTTTTTTGCAGAGAGCGTGTGTGTGTGTGTGTGTGTGTGTGTGTGTGTGTGTGTTTAATTCTCACCTGAGAGTATGTTTATTGATTTTTAGAAAGAAAGAAGAAGAAAGAGACAGAGAGACCGAAAATATGGATGTGAGAGAAAGATTGATTGGTTGCCTCCCTTACTGGCTCCTGACATGGGATCGAACTATCAATCTAGGCATGTGCCCTGACCTGGAAATGAACCCTGAACTTTTTTGGTGTCCAGCATTCTGCTCTAGCCAACTGAGCCACTGGGCCAGACTGAAAAAATGGGTGTTTTTGCTAGAAAACACCTTTGTATAAGCATATTTCTTTTACTGTTAAAAATGAAGACTCCGCTAGTTCATATAGTATAAAATCCATTTTTCCTTTGTTAGATGATTTCATTATGCTAGAAGCTCTCTTGTGGTGAAGCTGTAACTAGAGTCATAACATTGTGCTGCATTGGTTAATGTGTTAATGGATGATTGCATTCTCTTGATATTATAGTTCTGCAAATATTCTCAAGGCAGCATCTGACTGAATAACTGTCTTATGCTATGTTACAGACATAACATTATGTGACAGTGATATGCAAAGCACATTAAATGCAATATGAACTCAGCAATTATGAAACTGTGACTTGCTTCGGGGGACACAAACATAGCAAGCAATATGCTGCTACTCTCCTTTATGAAAATGCATGGTGCTGGTGAAGATAGTATATCTGGCAGTCTGTGAGTTTAATAATAATGGCAGCAACAAGTCAACATTATGATATGGAATGATCCAAGCAATGGCTTCCCTGGAGGCAGCAGATGCAATGCATACCAAAACAGGATGATCATTTACTAATCTTTTTCAATCTGGGCAAGGTTTTTTGTTGTTGTTGTTTTGTTTTTAATATCAGTAATATTCAAGTTTTTATCCATTAACTGAAAATAATAGTACCTGTTCTATAGCATTATGCTGAAGATTAAATGGATGAATTCTGGGCCATATTTAGCGAGGTGCTTGGTATAAATAAATATTTAATAAGTGTTAGCCACTGTTGGTATTGCTGTCATTTCAGAGAAAACTGACTTTCGCCTGGGAAACTACCATTTAATTGTGTGGAAATCTTGACCTTATGGTATTTCTGTCCCTGTCACTTAGAGTCACAGCTCATTTAGCTGGGAAATTGTGAGTCGAACAGATCCTAATAACTTGTGGATTATCAGATTTTTGAAGTACACATCAGGTCATATCAGCAGCTTCCAGTTGTTCTTAAGATAAAACAGAAAAGAGAGGAACAATGTGTGCTCATAATTCTAAGAGCATGCTATTTGACTTTTGACAACCCTCTTGGTCTTAACTCCAGCTGCTTCCTTTTCCACACCACTGTCCTCCCCAGTATCCATACACCCCACACCTCCCTCCCCTCACCCTTAGTCCTCTGAATCTGCAGAGGTGTTCCACATGAACTTCTTGCTGGCATTCTATTGTGTTTTGCCTGAACCTTCTCTCATGCTGTCTTCTCTTCCTGGAATGGCCCTCTATTTCGGTCCCATTAACTGCCCAGCTGTTCTCACCTTTTTAAAGTGACTTCTTCTGGGAAGTTACTCTTGATGCCCTCTCCAGGTCAGTGCCACAGTGTGGTACATGAGTGTATGTGCTCAGTAAATGTGCTTCTTTTCTTTCTTTCTTTCTTCCTTTCTTCCTTCCTTCCTTCCTTCCTTCCTTCCTTCCTTCCTTCCTTCCTTCCTTCCTTCCTTCCTTCCTTCCTTCCTTCCTTTCTTCTTTCTTTTCTTTTGACCCCCTAATATTTCCTGCTCCTCTTGATGATGCTCATCGTCCATGTTGTCACCTGTCCAATATCTCACTTCCTTGCTGCAGAGAAGCACAGTGAAGGATGAGCCAGTGCTGCTTTCCATGCTCCGTCTGCA
Organism: Pipistrellus hanaki; assembly: GCF_964339955.1. Classification (NCBI taxonomy): domain Eukaryota; kingdom Metazoa; phylum Chordata; class Mammalia; order Chiroptera; family Vespertilionidae; genus Pipistrellus; species Pipistrellus hanaki. Next base: position 29,792,732 of record NC_140505.1, read on the forward strand.
GTGCTTAGCACAGCACTTGGCCTGCAGTGAGAGCTGAACACCTGAATGTCTAAATGAGAAATACATTCTTGATTTCTACTTCAGATTTTATATTTTACATTCCGCCTGTGGGGAGGATTGCAATAAAGCATTCTCAGAAGAAAGAAATGTGTCATGAGCCCTGCAACAAAGGAAAATCCACAACCTTCCTTAAATGTCTTTATGTTTCTTTGAGTTTCACATTACTTTCCAAAATCCCTTGTTCACAAGACTTTGTTCACACCAGCCCTAGGGTCTTGATAGTTTAAATGTAAGTTCGCTATTAAAGGAAATGTATTTCTTGCACATTTCAAAAAACACAGCCTAAAGCAACTCAGTGCTCAGCTCCAAGTATTTCTGTTGGGTGGAATTTAAGGTTACTTTTATTATGACAATGATATACTTTCATGTCTGTGTCTTGTAGAAATATCTAGGAACAAACTTTTATAGTTTTCAATATTTTATTTATTACACTCTGATAAAATACAGATAAAAACAACTGTTCACACTCATGAATCTGTAGCCTCACTTTTATGTTATCTAATTCAAAAGATTATGGTGCAAAAGTAATTCTTCCCCTTTTATTCCTTTTTTTATAGATCAAAATCATCATCTGACCACCTTTAACATAAAGTAAATATAAGATTCTGTTAGTTCAGATAAAAAAGTAAAAAAAAAAAAAAATAACGTACCTCAGAGGGAAGGTATGGGAGGGTGGGGGCAAAGGGGAGATACCAACAAAGGACTTGTGTGCATGCATATAAGCCTAACCAGAAGTCATGGACAACAGGGGGGGGGGGCATACATGAGGAGGGTTTGGTATGGGAATGAGGGGATGAGAACAATTATGTGATACCATAATCAATAAAGAAATTTAAAAAAAGAAAGTAAAAAAAATAATGTAAAAGTCATATAATTTCAATTGTAAATACAGGTGTGGCAAAAGTAGATTTACAGTTGTTGGTATGGAAAATAATACAATAATTTATAAAAATAGTACACAAATAAAGTCTGTGTTTTGCATATTCACAACTATAAACTTACTTTCACTCCACCACCTCTATAATGTTCTAAAAGTGGTAAATCATTGCTTTCCTTTTATCTTCTGGGGCAGGGTTGGGGGGATATTGAATTTCCTCATGGAAGAACTTGCTTCAGTGCTTCGCATTCATTAAATTCAGTGAGCATTCTTTTTATGCTTTGCAGGATTGACTTAGCAACTTGCTTAAGTATTACATTAGGCATGCCATATAGGATATAAAAAGGGCATTCTTTCTCACCTTCAAAGCACATTTAAAATGTTGCATTATGCATTTTGAAGTTCAAATAAACAGAAACTGCTAGGGATTAACACTTGAGGCAATAGGTTGTGTTGCAAATAGAGAGTAGGTAAGGCAGAATCTCGGAGTGGGCAAAAATAAGGAAAATATCTTAAAATTCATGGATTATATTTTTTAGAATTTTAAGTGATGATTTTATATAACCTGTTTAGTGAGCACACAGTCACTTCATATACTTCCTAAAACTCTCTGAAATAAGAACAAATATCACCCCTTTTAGAGGGAAACCTGAAGAAACCTGAAGCCACGAGAATTTAAATTATTTGCCTAAACACACAGATTTGACATTCAGCTCTGTTTGACTTCAGTCTTTACTTTCTGTGTCTTTCAATGAAATTGTGGTTGTAACATGATAACTCTAGTTGAAATATTTATGAGCAAGCCATTAATAACTTATATAATCCAAATACAACCAGGGTGTATTGTCAGGTATTGTATTGTATTAGTTGTCTTTTCCTGTTCAACAAATTATGAAAATTTAGTGCCTTAAAACAACACTCACTTATTTTCTCACTTTATTAATGGATCGGACAGCCAGGCACAGCTTTGCTGGCTTCTGTGTTCTGAGTACCTCCAGGACTGCATTCAAAGTGCCGTGCAGAGCTGGGGCCTCATCCGAAGCCTTGACTGTAGAAGGATCTATTTCCAAGTTCTTGTGGTTGTTGGGAGGATTCAGGTTCTGAGAGTTGTTGAACGAAGCATCTCAGTTCCCTCCTGGCTGCAGGCCCTGCTCAGTTCCAGACTACAGAGGCCTCTCCAGCTGGGTTGCTTGCTTCAGCCGAGCCAGCAAAGGAGTGAGTGTGTTAGTTGGTGCCTTATGAAATGTTGGCATGGAAGGGACATCCCATCAGCTCTGTAGGCCAGCCCCCATTCCGGGGGCGATGATTACATATGGACATGAATACCAGGACAGTGGGGATCACTGAGGGTTATCTAAGAGTCTGACTTCTTCAAGTATGGGGATTAAAATGCCTTTTTGTAAGAAATGCTAAAATGAATAAATGAGAAATTAAATTAATTCAAAAATAATTAAAAGTCAGATTGTTTGTGTTAAGAGTCCATGATCACTTCGAGCTGTTCAATGTGGGTGTGATTATGACTTTACCCTATCCTATATATATATTGTGCAATCATTTACCTCCAGTCAAGTGCCAGTGGAACTGGTTGGCAATTATTACAACAGGAATAGAAGCTCAACATTGTTTTTAAAAGTGACAATTCTTTCAGTTGAGTGATGATACTTTTAAAATGCTCTGTTTATTTTAGTGATGCACAATATTTTTTCTTTTGACATGGAAATGAGCAACTCTAGAGAAAAGCCTGTCATACAAAAAGCAGTTGACAAAATAAATAATTTGTTTTATATGCAGTATTTGTTGTGATAGAGATATTTCAAATATTATTTTAAAAGAGACTGCATAGTCATCAGTGAACTACTGAACAAGAAAATGAAATTCTTTTAGCATCCCAGGTTTGACTTTAGGTTTTCTGTGTTTAACCAGGATTTATATGTTGGTCTAATCGGAATATATATATATAAGGTAATTAAGATTTTATTTCCTCTGAAGAGTTCTTATAGCCCATCTCAGGGGGATTGGATTAATCAGGAATCTAAATAATTTCATTGGGGAAGGAGTGTCTACGTGGGGTCTTATCTAAATTGGCCCAGTCATTTACTTGTGAGCCCAGTGATATATCAAGGTTTGTTTTATAAACTATGCCACTACGAAAGACTGTAAGACATTTCTAAGGATAAAAAGTAAAATTGATTATGTTAAGGTCAGTTAATAAAAGCAGGTTTAAATTTATATATTTTTTACTAGCGTTCTAAGATAAGACAATTCAGAAAGGTGATAAAATTTTAGAAAAATTAGAAAGGTATAGTGAAATTAGAGGTATTGTGTACTATTAAAAATACTTAGCTTTCTATTGAATAATCCATACTTCAATTTGCATAACTAATTGATAATATGCTAAACTCATATATGTTAATATGCCTAATTATGTTTGAAAAGCTAGAAAATTGGATAATTTGTGAATCAATTTATTAAACAATTAACATGTATGAGACATAGTATGCAATCCTGAGGTTGAGATCTAAAATAAATGTGGCATTAAATGAATGCGTCACCCACAATTAGAAAAATTTAAATTCTAGTGTCATTTTTATTGTACATTATGGTCTGTAAAATGCTTTTAAAAGAAGTATTATGATTTAAAAAGAAATATCATTATGCAATGACTTTATTTGACATCATTTAATATAAATAATTCACCTATGCAGCAATAGCTATGCAAAATGATATAATTATTGCATAGCTTAACATTCTTTTGTGCTTTCAAATTTGTTTTTGTATGCTTAAGAGAAAAGAAATTTGTCATTTTCATCATAATGTTCATGAAAAAAAGAAATTTGACATTTTCATCATAATGTTCATGAAAAAATAATCAAAGAAATTACATAATAATTCTAATAAATATCAAAGCAAGGGTTTAGGGAATTCTGCTACTTTTTTTCTCTTGGTAATGCATTTCAAGATTTTCCCATTACTTGAGACTCTGAGGGTGTTAGTGGAATGTGAAGATCTGAGTTCTTCTACTAAGTGAGAAGCCAGGGACTTTGGGTTAACTGGGGTTCTGCAGTTAAAGACACAGTGAGCACACATTATCATGATGACATGGCCAGAACCATGGTATTTTTTGAGAAGCACTGGGGCTGAGCAGATATGTGAGAAGAACCTTTCTCTTTCACCAACTAGACAAATTTCTTTTCTCTTAAGCATTTTGTGTGTATGTGTGTTTTGTTTTGATTTTGAGTTATTTATTTTAGGGAAGTACAGTGCAAGTTGGATAATCATGAGTGTTAAACATTTCACTATATTGTGGGAGTTCTGTTGTATATGCCAAAGTGCTCATTTATTTGAACGCACACATTCATGCACATACACATCTATATGTTCTCAGCTATGTGCTCAGGGACATATCAGTGATCAAGACACTTGCATGTATCAAAGTATTTAATCTGTATTAACATGTCAAATTAGCGTATTGTCAATAACATATATGGGCATAATTTGTACCAGGGGGAAGTAATAGAGAAAAGTAAATAAATTCCCAATGAAGAAAAACCAGCTAAAATATATGTTTATTCCACATAAGAACAATACAGTAAGAATCATGATTTTAAAATGCTTCCTCTTAGTTTTAAAAAGTATCCATTAACGTGACTGTTGTTAGACCCAGCCAGCAGTTCAGTGTTGACCTATGAACCAGGAGGTCATGGTTTGATTCCCAGCCAGAGCACACAGGGTGTGAGCTCTTTCCCCAGTTTGGGGTATGCAGATGGCAGCCAATCAATTATTCTTTCTCATCATTGATCTCTCTCTTTCTCTCCTTCCTCTTTGAAATCAATAAAAATATATTTTAAAAATAAATATCGATTAGATGAGATGCATGTTATTAAATATTAGAATTTGTGTTGTTTATTTATTCTATTGTATATTACTTGAGATTTTTTGGATGTTTGTTTATACTTTCAATTTTTTCACACTGCCAACATTTAAATTCCATGTGTGTTTTTTTCTGAGTTGAAGATAAAATCTCCCTTCTCTGAATCCATTAGATAACCAGAAGAAATCTGTATCTCACCAATTTTAAGCTTTTGTAGTCTCTGATTTGGATAGCGGAAATAAAAAGAAAATGTGTAAAAAGGTATCATTTTACAAGGAGATGCATCACTCCTTGTTCCTTCAAAATGGATATTTAAAGGTGAGAATTTTAACCTTAGCTGTGGAGTTTAGAGAATACCAAATTCTTTTTTTGAAGAGCACAAGCAAGGTGAAATATGAATTTTCCATTATTTCTGTGCTTCTAGAACCTTGTCAAGCTGTTGAAGGAGAATGAATAAATATCAGTCAAATTCATCTATAACAGGATCAATTATGTAACAGTGTATTAGCCACTCCAATTTTAACCACTTTTCTTGGTGGCCATCATTTATATCGTAAGCCTTATACGCCAATCCCTAGGTTACTTTTAGGATGTTGAAATTCTCTATATATAGAAAGACATTAATATTAAACACCAAAGTACCTTCCTGATACCCCTCCTTTCCATAATAGACTCTAGCCAGGAATTAGGTTCCAAAGTCTAAAGTTGGAAACTGTAATAGGCTATTCTACTTGACAAATATTAAGCAAAGTGATTAGTCTAAGATTCTGACTTTGAAGCTCTAAGAAACTCTGAAAATCCAACTGTTGGAAGCCAATTGTAAATACCAAGTATTGTTTAAGTACAGACTGAAATTCAGGCAGGCTGCAGAATAGCTTACACACAATGAGAATAGAACCCTGGGTGGTTGGCATAGGTGTGCCTGGGAATTGTTGTTGTTGACTTGTCCTGTAATTAGTAATTGATGTGCATACTAGTCTAAGTTAGACATATAGGGTCAGAGCAATGAGTTTGCAAAGCGTTTCCAAGTTCTCATCAAGGTTGCTTGTCATTCTTCATACCTTAGTATCAGGAATACAAAGAACTAAGGGAAGGCCTTGGATCATCTCTAATTAAGTTTTCCTCCTCTCATCAACTGTGAGGTTAGAGAATAGAAAAATAAGGGTCAGGAAGAAGGCAATCAGCTATGGATATTGTGTGGCATTAGCACCAGAAGTGAGCATCTGTAGAGGATTCTGGAGCAGCAGACTTCAGGAATGGTCCTCAGGACAGTCCTAATTTTCCTACTGGGATCATGACCCACCAGTTTAGACCCAGCCAACAGATGTGTGTTGTGTGTGGGGCAATGCAAATGAGAACCTTGACCTGTAGTCCCAGGTGTCAGAAATTTCACAAAGGTTAGTGTTCTATCCTTTAAATATGCCCCTGGGGTATTATTGCTTTCTTTAGTCTCTGTCATTATCTTAATCACTTAACATAATGACACAGTCTGCTTAATATCAATCAATTAATATTTATAATTTCCTACTTTATAATCTCCTATAAGTCATTTCTCTCTCTCTCTCTCTCTCTCTCTCTCTCTCTCTCTCTCTCTCTCTCTCTTTCTCTCTCTCTCTCTCTCTTCCCACCCCCTTTATAAGTGAGGGTGTAAGCAAGATACACTCTAATGAGAAACCCATCTCCACTAAAGTGTAAAAGACCTGTACTAACTCTTCTGACATGTAACTTAAAGGAAGTATGACACTAGGGCATTTTATTCTAAAAAATCTCATTAAGTGTTAATGATGGGTTTTTTAGAATATTTTTCATGAGTGCCCAATGTTATTATTAAGCCTTAGCCTTACCTGGCCTTACCTGTGAGGCTTGTCTCCATGATACCTTGCAGTCTGTTTATTGCCATAATGGTCATTTTTTGTCATTCTTTCCTGATGGTTAGTCATAGAAGATCAGTATCCATAAACATTTTAAGCATTGGAGTGGGATATTAAAATGTCTCCTGCTTGAAAAAAAAAACCAAAAAAACAAAACACAAGCACCAACCTTGTACATGCTATTCTTGGTAGCACAGCTGTGCCTGCTGGAGCACCAATTTTGGAGAGCTTCCCTGAGTGATTTTTCTTGCACTCCTCCAAAACCAAAGGTATTATAGAAATGGCCATAGGAAGGTTCTTTGAATAACAGAATATTGCCATAATGGGTTAAACTATGCACCCCACAAATGCGTATGGTCAATTCTGACGGAACTGTGTACCCCAAAATTCATATATTGAAGCCCTAACTCTCAATATGACTATATTTGGATTTATGGCCTCTGAGATGACAAAGGTTATATGAGGTCTAAAGAATGAAGCCCTAATCTGATAGGGCTGGCGCACTTATAAAAAAAAAAAAGGAAGAGCTACTTGCATGTGAGGACACAGGAAGACAGCATTTACAATGTAAGGAGAGAGTTTTTTACCAGACACGAATTGGGCTGGCACCCTGATATTGGATTTTCAGTCTCTAGAACTATGAGCAAATCAATTTCTACTGTTTAAGCCACCCATTCTGAAATATTTTTTTATGGCAACTTAGCTCACTAAGACAGTGTTAACCCCCGAATACCTCAGAGTGTGACTGTATTTGGAGATAGAATCTTTAAAGATGTAATTAAATTAAAATGGGGTCATTAGGGTGGGTTCTAATCCAATATGCTCATTGTTCTTGTAAGAAGAGGAAATTTGGGAATGGACACATAGGAAAGACCATATGAAGACACAGAGAGAGGGTGACCATCCATATTCCTGGGAAAGAGGCCACAGAAGAAACCAACTCTGATTTCTAGGCTCCAAACTGTGAGACATTAAATTTCTGTAATTTAAGCCACCCTCTTGAGTACTTTCTTATGACATCCCTAGCAAGCTAATACAGTTTCAGAGAAAACTACAAACGTGCTGTCCAACAAAAGCATTATAAAAAGGGGTAAACCTCAAAGACATACCTGTAGGTTCATGGTGATAAATCTCAGACCTGTAGTCCTTGGACCTCAGAGGGTGGTGGGAGGAGGTGCTAATTTTACTTGCACCTCATTAGAAAGCTCTGAGTAGTTACTGGGAGGTTTACTGTGGCCTTCAGTCTATGACCTTCAGTGAGGCTGTTATTGACTTCAGTGTTGCTAAGGTCTTGTCTTCCTAGTGCCACTTCAGGGCTGACCAAGTGAGCATGGTCATCAGTCAACTCAACCACCATCACAGAAGGTGAAAGTATAAGCAGTGGAATCAACTCAATTAGTGTGGTGGATAAGATTATCTCAGTTTTTTAAAATGTCTTTTCGACTGCTGCTATGAACACAAAGGCAATCAACTTGACTAATTAGTTTCCTTGTCATGTAAAAGCTGGTCTTCTTTGAAAACATTAACATTCTTATTTCTCATGTAGCTGCTTCCCAACAGCCTATTAATATCTTTAGTGGGTGGGGGGACCTATTCCTTATATTTTTATATCGCCTTTAGCACTAAGCACATAAACCCAAAAATATGTTGTTTAATTTAATGAAGCAAAACATTACTGATATCCCCATTGAAATGACCCTCTTGTCCCATCCCTGCCACTTTGCTGGCCATATTGGAAATGCTGGAAATGTTGCGAGTTTGTTTTACTATCCTTCCCTGCTTCTTGTTTTCCTTTGTGCTCCCATCGTCCTTTTCTGGCCTCTGTTTGGGGGTCGACATCTATTCAGCAAGGCCCATACATTTCTGGATGATGTCTTCTGATCCATTATTAACCCAATGTTTTATTCTGCTATGAAAATCTCACTTTAGCTTAATGTATCTTAACTTCACAAAATGTCTCTAAGAATGATCCTTGCCCAAAAGTTTCGATAATTTTAACAATTTATTGTATCTTTTCATTTTTTTTTAGTTCAAAAACAAGCTTTAAGAAACACTTCCATAATGAAATTAATCTCTGTACTGCAGAGATTAATTCACCAACCTTGATGCCTGGTAACCAAATAGATTATGTATACATGGTCTTTGATGGCCCCAGTTTACAATTATATCTCAGCTTAACTGTTAATATCTCCTCTTTCACTATTAAAAGTGTCCCATATTGAATGGTGTAGTATATGGTCACATCACATAGAGTCTACTCATTTACATAGGCAATTTTGACACACACACACACACACACACACACACACACACACAAACCACAAAAAAAACCTGCATAATTTTAAAGTCTCATTTATTTTAAGTTGATTAGATTTCTCAAGTACATTAATTGTTCACTGCCAGTGTTGGTCTGAATGCTGTCTAAATATTTCCCATTATAATTTTAATAAGTTATTGAACAAGTGACTTCTAATAAAATGGAAATTACTATTTTTAATCAATACCTTCATGTAAGCATTTGCTATAATATTAACCTATTGTCCTGCCAGGATAGCTCTGGTTGAGTATAGAACTATGAACCAGAAAGTCACGGTTCAATTCATGGTCAGGACACATCCCAGGTTGTGGGCTCGATCCCCAATGTGGGGCATGTAGGAGGCAGCCAATCAATGATTCTCTCTTATCATTGATGTCTCTCTCTCTCTCTCTCTCTCTCTCTCTCTCTCTCTCTCTCTCTCTCTCTCTCTCTCTCTCTCTCCCTCTCTCTCTCTCCTTTCTCCTCCTCCTCCTCCTCCTCCTCCTTTTCCTCCTCCTCCTTCTCCTCCTCCTTCTCCTCCTCCTCCTCCTCCTCCTTTTCCTCTTCCTCCTTCTCCTCCTTCTCCTCCTCCTCCTCCTTCTCCTCCTCTCTAAAATCAATAAAAATATATAAAAAAATAGTAGTATTAAATTGACAGCCAATAAGGAAAAAGGTGTTGCAACTTATTAAAGGGATTAGTAAATTACATAAAATATCTTTGGTGTGAAGTTATTTGTATGTTACTTTATTACCAGGTTTTCTCCAGGACTGGCTGCAATTACTCACTTCCTAGACATTTTAATGCTATTTTTTTACCTATCAATCTCTACATTTATTATGTAACATTTTACTTTTTATTGTTTTATTTATACACTAGAGGCCCAATGCATGCAATTCGTGCAAGAGTATGCCTTCTTTCCCACAGCTGCTGGCACAGGCTTCCCTCTGGCACCCAGGACCTAGTTGGGTGGCCTGGGCTTCCCTCTTTGGGGTGATCCTGGATGATCAATTGGGAGGCTCCAGGATCACCCCAAAGAGGGAAGCCCAGGCCAGCTAGTTGGTGGCCTGGGCTTCCCTCTTTGGGGTGATCCTGGAGCCTCCCAATTGATCATCCCACAGCAGGTGGCCTGGGCCTCCCTCTGCAGGGCAATCATGGGGTAATGGCCAGGCCCCAACCAATCGCAATTCACCTGCCTTGGCTAGCCTGGCAGCAGTGGGTGTCATAGCATGGTCCCAGATGGTCTTCCTGATGGTTGTTCCATTGTTCGGCCATGTGATAGATTTGCATATTACCTTTTTATTCCATAGGATCTTAGAATGTGCCTCTTTTTCATTTCTTTGTCATCTGCGGTGCAGAAAATTCTAATAGAGATATGTTAAGTCAGTTTTGTTTTTTTCCATTTCTATCAACTTTGAATTAAAATTCACATAGTTATGTACAGATAAGGTTTTACAATGAAACATTAAAACCCCAAATCGCTCAAGTCATTTGGGCTCAATTCCATTGTTGAATTTTTTGAGATGCCTGGCAGAGAATTATATTCTTACACTTAATTTAATCATCACTAACTTTTAGCTGGCTGATGTAAACATAATCCCTATTTTTTAAGCTGTTTTATTTAATAGGCCCTGTTCTTTCTCTCCCTTTGGCAGAGGAAGCCATGGGCCCATTAAGCCAGAAAGTTATTGAAAATTACATAGCATCTCCTTACCCAGAAAGGAAGGGGTTCCAACAAAGGGTAGACATTTGCTTCATGCTACGTAGCAATTAATTGTTCCAGCTTCATGGCAAAGACCTTCACAGGCCCACTGCTTCCAGCAAGTATTGATAAGTTTAAAAAGTTTATAAAATCTGGGTAAATTGCCAAGAAGCCAAATGGCTAAATCAGTGACTTCATCTCCTTCTCTTCCTCCCCTGACACCTCCTCATCTTTTTCCTTAAGAAAATGATTCATACTGAAAAATCTAGAAATTTTTTAAAGCTGCATAAGATATAAGTCAAAGTTAAGGGATCCTCTGCAGTCCCATCTAACTCTTTAAGGTCACTAAAATATCAGAGTAACTTTAAATCTCTTTAATGAATTGTTAAGTTCACATGAAAAACAATTTTACTATGTGCTTTCTTCCCCCTGCCCTCCCCCACCCCATTTCTTCCTTCCTTTCTTCCTCTGGACTTTGCTATACTCAGCTGCACACTGGCATTCTTTCAGTTCCTAAAATGAGCTATTATTTGTCCCCCTAGGTACTTACTGCCTTCAACCTCTTCCCACCCACCCCCCTCCCGAGGACCATAACTCCTCCATGGATTGTTTGTCTGCCCTCTCTGGCTAGAATCCTTCCTGCCATCTTGGTATAATAGGATGTTAATATGGGACTGTTTCACTTTTAATTCTTCCAAGGCCCAAGATAATAGATGCTACCTTTTAAACTGAGACTGTAGACCACACACACCTATAGACACAGAAACACATGTCTTTTTACCCTTGGAAAAACTGACCATTGAGAGCCTGTCCAGCTACTTCTAGAAACAGTGAAGAAAAGTTGATACATGATGGGACTGTGTCTGTCTGATATCCGTCCTGTAGAATATCAGAATATGACAGAAAAAGGGATTCATGAGTGTTCAGCATGGGTTTGTATAGGAGATAGCAACCAAGAGGTGGCTTTCAAGCCTGTGGAGCAGCAGAAGAGACAAAAGGTGTAGTGCCAAGAAGCTGGAGGTGCTGCCAGGTGGGTGGGCAAGGGGAACCTTCATTTCTTGCTGCACAGTTCTTGGGAGTCTTCTCTTGTGAATTGGGATGATCTTGCTATGTTAGCACCATGGATTCCCTGATTCTAGCACTTTATGGACTCTCCTGCTGGACCTCTTTCTTTCCTCCACAGCATGCTGTGTGTGTTATGACAGAGGGGTAGAGAAGCAGGTCATCTGTCTTACTTGATGAAGAGCACTGAATTTAAAAGCACCTCATTGTAAAACCTGCACCTTCTCTACCTAGGGTGAGAGTTTCTCCCTAAGGTTGCAAAGTATACCTGATTTGTTTGCATGACACCAAGGTCTTATTTATTACTAGAGGCCTGGTGCATGAATTCATACATGGGTGGAGTCCCTAGGCTTGGCCAGTGATAAGAGCTAATCGGGGCTAGTCCTGGCCTATCTGGGCAGGCTGATTGGGGCTGGGCCAATCAGAACCTGATGACCTGGGGGGAGAAATGAGGGGAGGTACCACAATAGGTTGGCCACTGGTCCTGAGGAGGAAGCCAGCCCTCAGCCCTCCTTGGGAAAGGGTCTGCATCTACTGCCACCCACCCCTGGTTCCCTGCCCCAATCTGGGGTCCTAAGGTCCTAGTGGGGTCAGGAGAGCAGGCAATGGTCGCAGGGCCAGGTGCAGAAGGAACAGATGCTGAAAGCCGGCATTGCTGTGGGCACACCACCACCACAGGGTTCCCTGCCTCCCACCCTCCTCCTTCCCTCACCATGTACCACTGCCACCACAGTGGGCAGGTGGCCCCCTGGGAAGGGTGAGGAAAAGAGTTAGAGAAATCATTGTGTGGAGGTCTGACTTTCAATAGCTCACAGCGAGGGAGCTGCTCTGCTACGTAGGAAACCTTAGCCCAGAAGCAGGTTGTCTATGAATTGTTTAGCACCAGCAGCTGATGGGGGCCAGCTGGCTGTGGGGAGGGAGCGCGAGTGGCTGACTGGCCATGGGAGGTTGGCTATGGGAGTTCACTGACCACTAGGGGACAGCTCCTGCATTGAGCTTCTGCCACCTGTCTGTCAGTGCGCATCATAGTGAGTGGTTGACCAGTCATTCCAGTCGTTCAGTCCTAACGGTCACTTAGGCTTTTATAAATATAGATAAGATGATTGCGTTCTCAGTCTTTCCAATTTCTTAAATACTTGAACAAAGGTAGTGTTAGGGCAGACATCTGTATAAGAATAGAGCACAGATTTATGTATGGGCATAGCAGCTTACTTGCTCTCCTGTAGTTTTACAGATTTTCAAGTATTTGAGAATAGAGACTTTAGTACAGAGGTTTTGAAAAATGGAGATCATATATGCTTTTCTATCTTTGTACAGTAGCCTGGTCAATAGACATAAAGTATTCTGAGTAATAAAATATGACTTTTTTTTTTCCTGTTACATGAGATCAGAGTTGAAAAAAATCTATTTCTGTTAAATTCAAATGGTGAATATTATAAATGATTAAGCACTATGAGAGAAATTTGGGAACATTATATTATACCTCTGATTCTTTAATTACTAGACCAAAGATCATCACTCTTGTTTCTGAGAGTCAGTGGCCAGAGGGAAGCTGGTGGGTGAGGACAGAGGCTGGTGCTGCTGATGTGCTTCAGACATTAGCAGAAGGAAGGAGACAGCAAGAGGAAGTCCGCAGGGAAAGGTACACAATGGATGTGCAACACATGCTTTCCAAAATCGTGCCAATGAAGACAACATGAGAAAAAGACAAAAGAGGGACTAGCTTTGATGAGAAGACCCATGACAACACCTCTACCATGCCTTAGGTGCCCCAAGGCTTATGCATTAATCAGGCTGAAGAATGACTTAGCTTTTTTGAAAAGTGCAAAATACCTGTGAATTTCAGCCAATTTTATGCATAATGTGGGCTGCTGCTCAACCAATTGTCAACTTCACAGGCTTGAAAATGTGGCACCATTTGTCCTGCACACATTCTGAATCTACAGTTCAGCCGACAGTTTTGGGGAAAACTTAACCTCTCATGACACGAATTACATAAACCTCATCTCAGATCACGATTTATCTTTGAACTTGTATCACATTCAGGAGAATTCGGTTTTCCTAGCGCTGAGTAGATCTTGTGTGCGATCCCAGAAATTCTCCTTTTAATCTAGCAGTGTGCTTTCAATTGAACAAGACAGCAGTAGACAGGCAAGCAGTGAACCCCAATCAGTGGGGCTGACATGAGCCTATTACAGGTGTGAAGATAAGTCATGTCTTGTTCTGGAGACTTCAGCTTTGTGAAGCAGTGAAAGGACCTGCTGTCCAGTGTTGCCTGGTGGGGGTGGAGACCGGGGACAGAAACTCTCTGTCAAACAGCATCCCACCTGTGGTCACACAACTAGACAAATCAGTTCAGACAACGAGTAATACAGATTTCTGAAATGCCTCTGAGTTTCAAAAGTTCACATTTGGATCACTTGCAGAAAATAACTTAATTTCTGTCAGATTTGTCCAAATCTGTAAGCCATTTTAAATGCCCGAAATGCCCTTTATCAACTATTTTTCCTCTCTCTCCCAGGATGTGTCTATCATTGTACTACTTATTTGAAGTAGCTAAGGATACTGACACTAAAGTTTGTGTGTGTGTGTGTGTGTGTGTGTGTGTGTGTGTGTGTGTATTTGCGGGGGTACTGGGAGGTGGAAGGAATGGAATCTAATACATAAAGTGAAGTCTTTCTAGACTGAGAAAATGTGTCAGTCTTTAATCTGTGATGCAGTTCACTACATGAAAAATCTGTGTGCAGCTCTCTTTTTAACATGTCGCTTTTACTTAAAAGATAACTTTGTCTTTATCACATCCCTGGAATACCCATCATCTTATATTATCTTCCTTTGATCTCTAAGATCTCTGTATAAAAACTCAAGTGATACCTGAGGTACAGATGAGAACAGGTGGATAGCTTTAGGGACTGGCCAGGGAAAACTCTGTGGCCCTACTTACAATAGAGTTATCATACATTCATTAGAATATTAAATTTTTTGGCCATCAAGCCATTTCCCTCATTTTCTAGAATTCGTAATTATAAAGGATCATGCAGTTAAATATTGTGAAATAAGGACTGAAGCTCTTATCTCAAAATCAAGAGTTATTTGGATTTAGAAATCCAGGAAAATATTTCCAAAGCAGGTAACAATCCAGTGTGGCATTATAGAGAATGACTAGTTGGAAGAGCGTTTGGATTGGAAGTTTGTGTTTCCCAAAAAATTCGGATATTGAAATCCTAACAACCCCTCTCGCTCCCCTCCATGTAAGGGTATCAGGAGAGTGGAGCCCTAATGATGGGATTGGTGTCCTTATAAGAAGAGCCTCATGAAATCTCCTGCCCCCTTCGGCCCTGGGAGGTTAAAGTGAGAAGTCAGCCTTCTGCATCCAGGAAGAGGGCCTTCCCCTCACCACAATCAGATTACGCTGGCACCTGATCTTGTTCTTGCATTCTCCAGAACTGTTTTTAAGCCACTCCGTACATTGGTACAGAAACCCTAATGGACTAATGCAAAGAAGCAATATGGAGTATGGAGAGGCTTTACAAGTAGTGAGAACAGTTGTATAAAAGCCTTGTTAGGAGAGAAAGTGCACACTGCCCACAAAATAAGAAGAAATATCCTTCACACAATTTTTTCACTCTTAGAACTGAAGTGGTTGAACATTATTCAAGATATATCAATTTGACTTAGAGAGAGCCAACCCAAGAGGCTTTTGTCTATAAACCTTTACATGCTTTTTTTGTAAGTAATCTAAAAATTACATGAACATAATTTTTTAAGAAAGGGTATTTTGAATGAATATTTCTATCTTTGAACTGTAATTTATTATCGAGTCTCAATTCCAAGCTTAATAAGCCAATTCTCACTGAGAAAATTAAACATATAAAGAAACCATAATCTCATGTTCAGCTGAGTTTATAAAAAGTGTGATTTTTATGTCATTTAAAAGTGAAAGTTGTTCTCTCTATTTTAATACTAAAATTGGAAAGTGTCTGGTTTTTGAGTTTGAGGCATTCTCATCCATTTTAGGGCTCCATATTGGAACATATTGTTTTAATTTTATGATTATGACCTAATGGACTATTCATATTCTAATAGGTACTATTTCTTTCTAGTTCTGTATCTGAATTGAATTAAGAAAGGTCCTTTCTGTTCAACTTAAATATCATTAATGAGTGAGAACAAAATGTTAAAATATACTATGAAATAGCACTTTCTGTAAATAGAAGTAGAATATGGAAATAAAGAATTTGTTCCTTTAACACTATGTGCTAAGGATGGGAATATACAGTTTGCACACTATTAAATAAAACAAAATCTTGTCCTCTAAGTAGCATGTAAACCTTTTACTTTAAGATACTCTCACTGTAATTAATTTCCAAGAAATTAAGAACCTTGGCTTTCCTTCTCATCGTCATAGAACCTCTTTGCTGCCATTAGGTAATTTAATATTTATAACTATAGTAGAAGCCCAGTGCATGAAATCACACAGCCCCACCCACCCACCCATGCCCCTCCCACCCGCCCACCTGCTAGGCACCAGCCTTGCTGCCATCAGAGTCTGTGGGTCACACTGCAGGAGCCCCGAGCCTGGCCCTACCTCTGCAAGTGGCTCATGGGCTGGTAGGGAGGGACCAAGAGGTGCTCCATGCACCTCCTGGTGACCCGAGCTGCTTCGCTCTGGCCACCATCGCCATCCACTGGGTTCCCCATGGTTCCCAGTCCAGTCACTGGGCATTAAGGCGTTACGGCACAGGCCTTTTATAATATAGATAAAGTGGGTATGGATATTTTCATCTGCTTTCTACAGATGGAGAAACAGACTTACAGGGACTAATTTGCATGTCTGAAGTCCCACAGCAGAATGTACAAGTTTGACTCCCAATTCTAAACGCTCTCAATTCTAACGGCATAATCATTAGGAAGTAAACTACTTGTTACATCAGGTCTTAGAAAGCAAAATTAACATATTTTCCATATGGGAATCTTTATCAATTATATGTTTTGTTTTTATTTTTAATCATATAGATGAAGTTGGGTCTTACTTAACCTTTTCTTTCATCAGCCTGATTCAGCTTGTTTTGCACTTAATATAATTACCTTCAGAGGGAGAGAAGTTAATTGGAAAAAAATCAATAGAGGATGCTCATAAACAAAGATTCATATGTTATCTGTGCAATTAAAAATATATGCCTTGCTTGGTTTCACTTATTTAGATTATAATTGACTCACTTAAAATTTGGGAGAAATGTTATTTTACTTTAATCACTATAAAAAATATAAATTATTGGGGAAAATAACAAATTGTTCCCAATTCAAATAAAAATTCACAACAATGATTTGCTTTCTCAAAAATATAATAATTATTAATAGCTCTGGTACTAAATTCCCAGACTTTCTAAAAAGTAAAGTGAGAAGCCAAATCCAGTCTTCTGTAGACACACATGGACATGTGAGGTGTAAATGTGCTGCTTTAACAAAGTGTTTTAATTTTTAAGTTGCATTCAATGGGAATTGATAAAGCAAATAACACCTACTTGTACTAAGAGAGTGCATTAAATATGAACTAAGCTGCTGTGGCTTAGTGGTTGAGTGTCAATCTATGAAGCAGGAGGTCATAGTAAAATATCCCCAAATATTTTAACACCCCAAATATTTTTAAGCATATCAAGGGGATAAACATCAGTTATTACCCACAGAGAAAAACATATTTTTTTAAACATGTAGAGCTTTGGAGCATTCAACTTCAAAGTTGATTGTTGTAGGAAAATTTTTTTAAAAAGCTAAAATGTAAATTAATTTTACATGTTAAAAGCAAAGAGACTGATGTTCATGAACATTAAATTAGTATGTTAAATTATAACCATTTTAGTAGAACACCAGCAGATGGAGCGTTTGTTTGCAAATGAGGTGAAATCATATAATAGTTAAATATTAATAGGTTTAATTTGACTAGCTCAATTGCAGGTGAATAAAAGCAAAGACCATTTTCAGAAAAAAAGGGCCACAAAATTATCTTGTGATTTTAATACTAAAGTTGTGTGTTAAATAGCAGGAATCATATAATACCCCCAGGAAAAGTGGCTTATTTCTGAGGTAGATTTATTTGCATCAACCTAAGAAGCAGGAGGTCATAGTTTGATTTTTGATCAGGGCACATGCCCAGGTTGAGGGCTTGATCTCTCATGTGGGGCATGCAGGAAGCAGCTGATCAATTATTCGCTCATCATTGACATTTCTCTCCCTCTCTCCCTCTCTCTCCCTTCCTCTGTGAAATCAATATATATATATATATATATATATATATATATATATATATATATATATATATATATATTTACACACACACATCCTTAGTGTAATGAGATCATGAAATTTTCAAAATGTACCCAACTAATAAGTTGTAGTATATAAACATTTAGTATATGTGCTAAAAACTTAGATTTCTATATACCAGTCTTAGTGTTACATTTCTCCTCTCCCTGGTGGCTGCAGCTAGGAGCTTTGGGGCTGTGATATCTGGGTATCTTGTAATCACTTCACACTGTCCCAGCTCTCTGCTGTCTGTTTCACACTTATGTTTACGCGCTAAAGCAGAAATAACAGAAGCCACCTAGCCAAAAGCTGAAGCATCATGTAAGAGCAGAAGAGGTCAGGGTGGAAAATATTGAACTCAATATCAGATGACACTCTTCTTAGTGCCCACTGTCAAACTGAGGGACATTCTGCAAACAACTGACCATTACTCTCCCAAAGTGTCAAGGACATGAAGACAAGGAAAGAGGGAAATGGTCACAGATTGAAGGATCCTAAGGAGGCAGGACAACTAAGGCAATATGGAATCTTGAATTCATTCCTTTCATAAAACACACATTTGAGAGGGAAAAGGATTGTTCTTTAGTTAATAGATAGCATTATATTGACTTTAATTTCTTAGTTCTGATCATTACACTATCTATACTAATAAAAGGGCAATATGCAAATTAGACTAGAGTCCCTCCAGACAAAGCCATGGTGGTGGAGGCTGAGGCAGAAATGGTTAGGGGCAACTAGGCCAGCTGGGAAGTAAGGTTAGAGGCAACAAGGCTGGCAGGCAGAGGCAGTTAGAGTTGATCGGACAGGCAGGCGAGCAGTTAGGACCAACAGTCCCGTATTACGAGAGGGATGCCTGACTGCCGGTTTAGGCCTAATCCTGGCAGTTGGACATTCCCTGTGGGGCCCTGGATTGAAGAGGGTACAGTCTGGGCTGATCGCTTCCCCCTGTGCATAGATTTTTTGTACCAGGCCTCTAGTGATTACATAATATGTTAACTAACATTAAGAGAGCCTAGTTGAAGGATTTGTAGGAATTCTGTGTACTATTTATTTGAAACTCTTCTGTAAGTCTAAAATGATTTCAAAATAAAAAGTGAAAAAAATTAAGAAAACACATGAAATGAGATAAGGTTGTATGATTCCAGAATAATAAGTGTTATAGAATTAATGTGTATCCTCAAAATTCATATGTTGAAATTTAACCTCCAAGTAGATGGTTTTGGGAAGTAGAACCTTTGGATGTGGGTAGATTATGAGGGTAGAGCCCTAGTGAATGGGATTAATCTTATATAATAAAAGGCTAATATGCAAATTGACTAAATGGCTGAATGGCAGACCAGTTGCTATGATGCACACTAATGCTCAGTGCAGAAGCTTCCCCCTTGTGGTCAGTGCACTCCCACAGGGGGTACACCACTCAGCCAGAAGCCCTGAACCAGGCTCATGGCTGGTGAGCTCAGTGGTGGTAGCCCTAAGGATGTCCGACTGCCGGCTTAGGCCTGCTCCCTGTTGGACAGCCCCCAAAGGCTCCTGGACTGTGAGAGGGCACAGGCTGAATTTTGTGCACTGAGCCTCTAGTACTTACATAAAAGAGATCACAACAAGCTTTCTGATTCTTCTGGTCTGTGAGAACACAGGGAAAGACTATAAACAAGCCATCATTTATCTATCACCATACATAATCATGCTGTGTACATATCATGCATATACTATGTACATACCACAATAAACATATCACATATCATGTATATAACATGATCGTCATTATAAAATGGCTTCACACTTATGCGCTTTAGGTATTATAAATTTAAAAATCATTTTTAGTAAATAGCACATTTCAAGTCCATAAGCCTCTTCCTTTCCCTGGGAACATGTAGCCATAAAATCTTATAGAGTCAACCAAGTAAAACAATAATTCTGAGTTTATCTAGCATGCCTAATGAAAAACTCATATTTATATTATTAGCTAATGATTTTAAGAATGCAAGATTATAAATCATTAATTGTAAATTATAAGAAGTGACAATATTAATATGGTTAAGTGAATGTTTTAGTGGTGTGAAGTAAAATTGGGTATTATTATTTCTTAACACAAATTCACTATTTTTTAGCCAAAAAAATTCTCATAAAAACAATTAAGTTACAGTTTTATTCATTAAATTAATTTTTTTCAGATTATTGGGAAATTTCAATTGTGTAACTCATTTGAGTGAGTTCCATTCCTTTTAACCTCTAGTGATTCAGATAGACTCTGAGTTAAGATTAGCTACTTATATGATCATTCAATTTATTTTTCTGTTATAGATAGCAATTGGCCAGATAGAAATGTTTCTCTTGGAGTTAGAGGGAGGAGAATCAGAGGCCTCCACACATGCCTAAAGACACTATATTGTAACCTTATTTTTATTCATTTATACAACAGCTATTTGTGTCGCTCCTACTTTATCCCAAGCACTGTTCTAGACTCTGAGAATATACTTGGAGAACAGATAAAGTTCCTGCCCTTGTAGATCTAATATTCCAGTAAGAAAGCTAGAAATTAATAATTAAATAAATATCCAATGCAATTTCAAAAAGTAATGAGAAATATGAAATAAATAAAGTAGGGTGAAAAGTTAATTGTGAAGAGGGGCAGACCATTTTAAGTACAGTTGTCCAAGAAGGCCTTTTAAAGAAATGTCATTACATAAAGATGAAAATGTAGCCCAACCAGTGTTGCTCAGTGGTTGGGCATGGACCTATGAAACAGGAGGTCATGGTTCAATTCCAGGTCAGGACACATGCCTAGTTGCAGTCTTAGTTCCCAATAAAGGGTGTGCAGGAGGCAGCTGATCTATTATTCTCTCATTAATGTTTTTATCTCTCTATCCCTATCTTTCTCCCTCTCAAAAACCAGTTAAAATATTTTTTAAAAGATGAAAATGTAAAAATAATTTTAGGTGGTAAGAAAGGCAAGTGCAATGGTCTTGAGAAAGGAGGAAATGAGTTGGTGTAATTTAGATCCACCAGAAAGCCAGTGTGGCTACAGGGGAATGAACATGGCCGGGATAAATTGGAAAAGACTTTGAAGAATCAGGAAAGGTCTAGACCAGTGGTCGGCAAACTCATTAGTCAACAGAGCCAAATATCAACAGTATAACGATTGAAATTTCTTTTGAGAACCAATTTTTTAAAACTTAAACTTCTTTTAACACCACTTCTTCAAAATAGACTTGCCCAGGCCATGGTATTTTGTGGAAGAGCCACACTCAAGGGGCCAAAGATCCGCATATGGCTTGTGAGCCGCAGTTTGCCAACCACGGGTCTAGACATCTAGGGCCTAGTAATCATTGTGAGGAGGTTGCATTTCACTCTGAATGCACTAAAAGCCACTGGAGGGTAGTGGAATGAAGTATAACATGATCTGATTAATGTAGGTTTGGGGCAGGTAATTCAGACTACTTTGAGAGTAAAATATTCCTGATAGAATAGAGTAGACACAAGGGATTTGGTGAGGAGACTATTACAGAAGCTCAGTAAGAGATAATGATTGCTAGAGCAGGACCTCTGTAAGGAGCAAAAACCAGTTAATAGATTAGGAGAGAGATAGAAGAAAATAAAGAAAGCCCAGATGACTCCTATGTTTTGTTTTGTTTTTTGTTTGTTTTATTTCTTTTTGTTTTGGGTGCGTGCGTGTGTGTGTGTGTGTGTGTGTGTGTGTGTGTGTGTGTGTTATTTGTTTTTTGTTTTTTTGCCTACACAATAGAGTTAGTGATGGTTGCTGTCTTCTGAGAGGGGAGATATTAAGGGAGGAACAACAGCCAGCAGTGGGGAGTGGAGGTGGAGTTGGGAGTGCAGTTCCAACAGTAAGTGACAATGGAGATTGGGTAGGAGTTAAGGAGGGGGATCTAAAGGGTGCTTGTCCACCAGGGGTAGCTATTGGATATTAATGCAGAATGGAGCACAGGCACCAAAAAGAACAGAAGATCTAGGAAGAGAACAGTGACCTTGCTCCTGTGCCTGCTGGATCAGGAATTAGCAGTAATGTGTCTGGGAAATAGCCTATGATGGGCCCTTCTTCTTAGATAACCCATCAATGATTCATGGGTCCTCATATCTATCATGCCAGCCCGTCAGCTTAGAACTTAGTTTTAGAGAGACAGAAAGGACTGATATTCCCTTTTTTCTTTATCCATCTTTTTTTTTCTTTCCAGATTTCACTCTTCTCTTTAATAAAAACCTTAAAAAAAAAAAAAAAACAATATATAGGACATGAAAGCAAACCAGAACTATTAAAATATATCCACTTTTTAATCTCCATCTTTTGACAAAATCCTTTCTCTTTTATTCAGAAATGGAATATTCTCCGTTTTCTTTGTCTGTTTTTAGAAAATACTCCCTCAACAAAATAACAACCTATGTCTCTTGTGCTGAAAGAGGCGTGAGGGAAATTTCAAGGGAGGAGGAGATCAGAATCGCACATCTACTTGAAATCTCAGAACTGCCTTAAATTAATACTTTTATGTCTCCTTGCCACATAAATATGCACCCAAGTTTTGCATTTCTTTGGTTAGTACCATGAAGTACTCCATCCTTATATAAGATTTTCCCCTTAAGATGATTTGTTTTTCTAGTTTTATATTTTATTTTTGTAATCATTGTCACATAAATAAATAACTAGGTGTGTGTGTGTGTGTGTGTGTGTGTGTGTTTAAAAAAAATAGAACCATAAAGGAAACAGTTTTCAAGTATCAAAAATCTGGCAAAGGCTGGGAAATTTGGAATTTTTTAGGCTGCATTTATTTAAGTTGCAAAAGTGAAAACATTAAAAATACGAATGCTTTTTAAATTCTTATTTTAGTTGTTATATTCAATTAATGACTGCAAATGATGATATAAATGAGTACTGAAAGTACTGATATAACTATAAAAGATTATATTACTTTCTCAGTGTCATAAAGGAAAAAAACAACAATCTGCCATTAAAAAAATCTTGGCATGTGTGTAATTTTGTTTTCTTGAAACTTAAAAGGTGTTCGTAATGAATTTACAGGGGAGTGTGGTCTTTAGAATAGAGCATTTATTCACCTCTCTCTTGGAATTTTGTCATCTCTACATTCTATTGATTTAAGAGACTTTTATCTTAGCCTTGAGTATAAAACTTGTGTGACCTATTCAAGTGATCATTTCTCTAGAAATAGAAGTGTATTCTATGACATGTCTGAAAGCATATCTTTGTCTGAAGCTTAATTAGTTTGAATAAAGGACCCATGCTGAGGTGCAGTTAACCAGACAAGTTTTCTTGGGTGAGGAAAGAAAAGAGAGAATTCTTAGGTGGGACTACAGAGTCCTGAGTGAAAATGATTGACAGATGGCAAGGCTGAGCTGGTGGTGGTAACACTCCCTAAGAAGGAAGGAAGTTCCCTGGTGATGTCAGTGTGGGTACCAAGCTTACACCCTTTGTCTTACACCCTTTGCTTTTCCCCAAAGTGGTTCTCAGACTTGATTTTCTCCCATGAACTCTGAAATACACTCAGAGCGGGGAAACATCATATTCACAAATTATCATTTTGGCTTTATGGAAACACAGAACATTTAGGCCATTTTAAGAAACTGATGGAGAGTTACTATAGCAATAACCAAATCAGGCCTAGGTTGGGGCTAGGACATTTATAGACACTGTGATTTGTTTTGGGCCATGTTCCTTGGCTATAAGAGAAGCTATAATTAATTAACAGCCTACTACAATGGTTATTTCTGGGTTATCACTGAACAGAACATAAAGTGCTGTTTTGAGCTACTTAAGGAATGGAACCTTCCAAACCTATTTAAAATAAATGGTAACATACAAGGTGGTCTATAAAGATAAAATAATTTTGTTAGAAGAGGCCCTATAAATTACCTAGCACAATAATTACTTTTTCAAGATACAATAAGGAGTTGTGTTAGCAAAGACTTATCAACCCACATGGTGATCATTACTTTGGTCAAAATGCTACAAAGAATAAAAGCATCCTAAATTAAAGTGTTCTTGATTTTATTTTTTGTTTAATATGTTAAGCCCTGACTTTCCTGTGTTTCATGATTATAAATATACTGTTTGTTTTTATATCAAACAATAGGTATTTTTTAAAAAGGGGGTGCAGGTAAATGCCTATATATCTTATTTTTCAACAATAATATTAAAAAGTTTTGAAAAAAATTCTGTTGTAGTACCTAGGATTTCTTGCAAGGTTAATTGTATATACATTTTCTTAGCTGTGTTTTTCAATAAGAGCACTGTCAATAAATCAAATGAAATTCCATGTTTTGAAATACTCAACTAAATATTCTTAGCACAGTGAGCCAGAATTTGTGCTAATTTGTCAGAGTGTTTATGGCCATGAAAAAAAGTGAAGCAATCTTCAGAGAAAGTTTATTCTCAGAATAAGCATCGAAATGGATTTTCACAATGTTTAAAAGCACTTGGAGAGGTATGCCTTTGCATGTTTAATCTGACAATGCAATTACAAATCAAAATTGGCTATATCGAAGTATATTTAATATAGATCTACATATATTTATAGATCTCCAAATTATTAACCTGGAAAAGAGCCATTGCAATGTAATAAACCACCATTCACTGCTCACATACAGCATAGCTCAAGTATTGAAATCCAGCACTTCTTGGCATTATTCAAATTTGTAAGAGTCTCTTATTTACTCTTAGGAGAAAAACATTTTTCCTAGCATTGTAAAGAATGTAAAAGGAACTGTTATAACTTTGAACTTTCAGACAACTCCTGGGCACTCAGAACTTATTGTCTGTTACATTCTAAATTGCAACTGTTTAAACTCTGAGGTAGCCACAAAAGAGAAGCTGCTTGAAAGAGCGAGGGGATGGCTTTTAAGCAAATAAATCATGTCCTATTAAAGCTAAGACAGAGAGGAGCAAGAAGAAAAGGTTGTTTTAGGAAATGAATATTGGCATAAATAGATTGTGTCCAGTAGATGCATCCAGTCCTCACTTAAATTTAGAGTCAGAAGTGATTTATTAACAAGATTATTTTGAAAATAAATTGATGTCCATCTCTCAGGTCATGTTATGCTTTGTCATACAAATTTGAGAAATAACAGAATTAAGGGCAGGACCCAAGCCTTGAGTCTGGGAAAAGATGTTGGCTTTCTCCCAGTTTCTGTCTCTTTTCTCTTCTTTGTGAACCTCTGGAATTCCTTCTATTTCTAAAACCACTGCTGACAACTGTGTGAAGTGCAGAAGGGAAGTGCATGACTCAGTTTCTCCGCAGCTTCCCCAGGGCTGAGTGACATTGTGACTCAGGGGAAAAGGTGGTGACTGAGCCACTCCCAAGTGCCAGGCTCAGAGCTGTCTCCTTGTCACACTTGGACCCATAAAGTCCCCATCCATCCCTGGCTCCAGGGGTCATCTAACCCTTACATTAGGAGGAAGGACACACCTGAGGTCTGGTAACAGTTCCAGCCCCAGTCCTAAGATGGTAGGAAGAGGATGAATACCATGCCAGGCAGGGCTGCTATCTTATCAGAACAGAGTAGGACAACAGGTGAGCTTACTAGATGGTGAATGCATTGCCTTCCATGGTTTCTATCTTCTTTGCTGAATAGGAAGCAACATTAGACTGAGAGGGAGGACAGGGAGATCAGCTGGGGTGAAGTTTCTGAGGGAGTAAAGGAGGCTTCACAACCATCATTGTGCTGAACGGGAGGAAGGTGGGGGTGGGGAGATAGGCAAGGGTGTTGACAAGAGAAACACACAATCGCTGGACATTTGGAGGACCTGGCTGAGGCCAGTGACCATGAACTTGCAGCACAATCAATCTTCTTGGCTCTGCAATTGTCTTCACTTTCGTAGACCATATGTGACAAAGTAGGTAAATTTTCATCCTCCTTTCCTACTGTGGCAAATATGCATTACAGCTTTATCATTGGTAAATGGGCCTTCTTTTTCTGGGTTTTAAAACATTTGGTGTATTTATATGGGCTTGCCTTATTATATAGGTAGGAGCTGCAGTAATTTTTAGATATTGAACATAATTTGAAGACTGTTACATTACATTGTCCAGCAACTCCCTGAAGAGAGAACATACTCTATTATATTTGCAGGGTCTTCTGGTCATTTTCATCTATCACCAGCTGCAGACTTTTAATTGAAAATGATTACTCACTGAATTTATTTAACAAACTTTATTGAAAGCCTATTATGTGCCAGGTACCTTTCCAAGCATGGGGGTACAGAGGTAAGCAAGATAGGCAGAGTAGCTGCTTTTGTGATGCTTACATGAATACTGCTATTATCTAAAAGAAAGGAGGAAATATTTAGAAAAGAAAATGAAAGTTATTCTCTGTGTGTGTGTGTGTGTGTGTGTGTGTGTGTGTGTGTGTGTAGGGGGTAGTGCCCAGTAGCATGTGGCTATTATTGGGGTTATCTTCAAGCCCAGCTATCATACCATTTCCCACCTTCCCAGTTCCACTCCCTAACCTAATTTGGTTGGTATATCCTTTCTAAACTTTCTCTAGAATTTTGTTTGTTTTTATTGTGAACTAGGGGCTCAGTACACAAGATCCATGCACTGGGGAGGGGTCCTTCAGCCCAGCCTGTCCCCTCTCACATACTGGGAGCCCTCAGGGGATGTCCTACTGATGGCTTTGCAGGAGGCCATCACGCTGATCAGGGGAAGGTGCCATTCCCCTCACCTGGCTGCTGTAGCCACTGCCAGTCACTACAGCTGCCATCAACACAGACTCCAGTCCCTTCACCATGAAAAAATGACAACTTTCTTTAGGCATTTTCCAGATGTATTGATATCTGTCATAGGATATGACATTTCTTTATTTTTCTTTTTATCCTCACTTGAGGATATCTTTCCATTGATTTTTCCCCTTCCCTCCAATCCCAGGCTCAGCCCCTTTTCAAGCCTAAAGCTTCCATCCTGGGCTTTAGGCTTGGGAAGCGGGGAACCCCCAGGCCCCTTAATTGCAGGCTAGGCCCCTTCCCATGCCTAAAGCCTTGGCGGAGGCTTCAGCCTTAGGAAGGGCCCACCCCCACCCCACCCTCACCCTCCAATGCCCAGCTGGTAGTGACTTGGGTGCCCCAGACCCAGGTATGTATGCAAATTAACCTCCATCTTTGTTTGGTTAATTTGCATACTCACTCTGATTGGCTGTGGGCATAGCAGAGGTATGGTCAATTTACATGGTTCTCTATTATTAGGTAAGATGTTTATCAGGATAAGGAAGTAGTGATCTGTGTTGATCCTTGGAGCTACTTCTTTGTCCTAGTCTTTCTTTACTTTATGACTTGTTATATTATTAAAAGTATTAAAATATTAAATTATTAAAAATTCTAAATTAAAGCTTACAGTAATTTACCTATTACTCTTGTTCTGTAATTTTTTTTCTCAATTGATGATGGAAAATGTACAATATGAAGCTGTTAAGCACTGAAATTGAACAAAATACAAAGATGAGTTACTTTCTAATTATCTACATGATAGATATTTTTATGACATAATGCTTTTTCTTCTTTAATATGCTTTTTCATAGTAATGAGATTTTTGTGGAATGTGACCGAGCATTTTCCAGAGTCACTCTATGATAACATACGATGTACTAAAAGAATGTCTAATTTGTCTTCATTGGCTTGGTTAGGCAGAAAATGTCAAGTATAACTTTTACATAAAAATGTATTTTTAAACCATATACTTGAAAGCTAAACATGTACACAAATGCATACATAAGTGATATCACAACTCACCCCATTTATTCACTTTTATTCCTGGAATCATAATTGTTACAATTCAAAATATGCTATATTTACTCTATCAAAATTAATGCAATTGGATTTATGCACGTACTTTTTTGCCTGTAGAACCTGAGAATACATAATTGAGTCATTTATATAATTAGAATATATGAAGTTGAATTTTTTAAATTCCGCCTTTCCATAGAGCATATTATTTTAACTTACAAAATTGTATGTCTTTGCCAAGCTTATGTAAAAATACTCAGGGAACATTTCTCATCTTATCAAAATGAGTTGTCAGTCAAATGACCTCAGAGGAAAAAAAATCACACAAAATAAATTTGGACAATGAATTCTCTTTTTCTGTTTACACTAGAGGCCCCAACGCATGAAATTCATGCAAGGGGCTTTGCCCTAGCAGCTGCAGTGGGTTGCCTTGGCCCCAGCAGCCCCGGCTTTGTCTGGAAGGTCTTCCAGAAGGACGTCCGGAAGATCATCCAGCTGTCCAGACTAATTAGCATATTACATTTTTATTATTATAGATTGTCCTTGAGAGATTAAGTCAGAGCCTCCAGCTTCTCTGTCCAAAAGATCTGGTACATTGTAGTGTCTGTCCAAAAGATCTGGTACATTGTACTGTCTCAGTATTTCCTCAAGCTATTCTATGATGATTACAACAAGTGAAAGCTGCTTAATGATATTTAAGTTGTCATTTTTTAAATACTGCTGAGCCTGTAATATAAAACCAGAAACATTGAGAAATAAATTATATTTCAGAATTTGATAGACAGTCTACCTTTTTAATCTCTTGGATTGAGAACTAGCCCAATGAAGATTGTCTGATGCAGTCATGTGCTGAATCAGAGTGGCTGAATTCTCCCTGAAATAGTTCCATGTTCTTGACAGTGAATTGTTCCACACAGAATGCATATTTCCATGGAGGGACAAGTCCAGCAGACATAGGTTGGGGAAACATGATGTGATTATGGGAAGATAACAGTTTTAAAAGAACATGGGAAGCATGCTAATTAAAGAAACCTTGGAAAGGTCAATGTTTTAATATTAATACTTTTCCTTGAGAAGAAAACATTCTAAAAGTCATTTTTTAAGGGGTTAAAGGAAGAACAATGTTTCATTTTAAGGAATATTAAGTATGATGTTAAAACTATTGATCATCTTCAACCTATTTTTCATAAATATTTTAAATGAATGAAAAGTTATATAAATAAAATAGATTGTTTTGACTGATAACAAATTGAAAGTATGAGTTTTGTATGGTAAATTGGACTAACTCTCCCGTTTGAAAGCTATTGAAGAAAATGATAGTGTTGCCCTCTTGTGGTTGTTTCAAAGAGCAGGTTTAAAAGGCCTGATGCTTTAAAAGGCCTGATATGAGGAGTATCTTTCAAAGTTAGATAAGTTATCTCTGGAAATTTGAACAGCCTTTTTTACTTCGTCTGGTTTAGGAAAGCTACTGGACAGTTGAGGACCCATATTTCAGTAGCTGTAGGAGCTAGAGTATAATCCAAAGTGAGTAGGGGTTTGGGATCCCAGCGTTCCCTGTAATCTTGGTGGAGTCACTAAACCAAGGGTTCCCAATGTGGAGCACGCACACCACAGGGGAACAATTTGATTTTGAAGGGGGGTGATTCGAGAATGAGTTATTAACAGGGAATTTTTTTTTGCATTTCTTACAGTTCTAAGGGCTTCATATACAGTACGTAAATCTATCTTGTAACATATTTATGCATTTCAGTTCTCTATTACATGCTTTAAAACTTTGTCTGCTATTTTTTCATTTTACTTCGTGTTATTATTTTTTAACAATTTCTTCCTCAGTACTTCAACTGTCCTTTCATTCTTTTATTTTTCTCTTGCATGGAAGCCACGTTCTTTGGAAGCTTGTTTAGACCAAGTGAATGACCTTTTAAGCTTCTTTCACGTGTAAAGAGTTCACTTTTTAAATAATTAGAATTATATGTCACTGGGGGGCATCAGGATTTTAGAGATGCTTAGATGGGATATGTCCATAAAAATGTTGAGAACCTGTCTCATACATAACGGTCCTTAAAAATTGGAATTTAAACTCATTGCCATAGCTAGATTCCATTTTTGGACTTCAGTCTGTCCTGGGGTCTGCTTCTCTGTCAAAGATCCCCAAAAACCCAGAGCCAGCTGCCAAGAATGCTGGGTACTAGTTTCAGGTCTGCTTTTCAAGTGTGATCCTTAAGAACTCACTTTCTTGGTAGGCCTTATTCCTCTGTAATAAAGAATAAAAGGCAAAGGAAATGGGAACCCACATGTGTTGAGCTCCTAGCAAGAACCTTGCCCTCCACTAGGTGTTCTTTATGCCTGATATAAATTCATTCTTATTATTCATGCAATGATTATGTAACTCAGAAGTTATAGGAATGAATCCTTAAGAAATCAGAGTACGTATGCATTGTTATTTCCAGTTTACAAGTAAAGACATTGGGGCTCAGAGAAATGAAATGACCTCATTGAGCAGAGGCTAGCAGTGGAGGAATTGGGATCCAATCCAGATGTATTTGATACTTAAACTATAAATATTACAGAGAGTGAGCAAATTATATTAGTAGTTATTTCTACTTGAGAAATGCTGAGGGAAACAACATGAAGCAATTTTTCCTTAGAGTTTCTTGTGGCCTGGGTATCTAAACACCACAGTGATGCAATCTTGCATCTCTCCAAACCTATCTGATCAGAGATTAGTGTTCTGAAGGGCACACTGAAGCACTGATGTATGCTCGCAGTCTGTTTTCCAGTATCTCATCTAATCGAAGATCTTCCCTAATTAATTACTACACCTGTCAGAGCTTTTGTTTTAATTCGTGTTTTTTGCCTTTAACATATTGTATGTTTTATTTTAGTGTTATAATGTCATCAAATATTTCTTCTCTGCTAAATTTCAAATTCCTAGATGGCAGAAATTAGCTTAGAGATAAGTAATATGACTTTCAATGAATAGTTGTGGCATATGAGAATAAAATGATGTGGTTATGCAAATTACAAGTTATATTTAAGTTTGCCGGAGGGGTTCATGGCTGCCATGTCCCATGTCCCTGACAAGTTATTATTGTTTCAACAGAGGCATCCTGTATCTTGCCCCAAAGGAAGGGTGGCAAAAATAGAAATCGCAGGCATGGTGGCACTGCCAGGGAAGGATTTGATCCAGAGGAGATTTCCCAGTCTTTAAGTCACATGCACATTGTTAAAACCTTAGCATTAGAAGGGATTAGATGAGTCTGAAAGATGAAAGAAAGAGAGACTTGAATTCATCTGAAATAATTTATTTTTCTAGCATCTCGCCTACTCTTGTTGCATTTGCAGCTGAGACTTCCCTGAGCTTTGCAGAGTCCAAACAGGAGCTCACTCAACAGGCCCCTTTGGAGCTTGGAGAATAAATACACAGTCACAGAATTTTCAGACTGGAAGAGCTCTTAGAGGTCATGTTGACAGGTTATTTTCAAACTCTGTAGGAAATGGATGGGGAACGTCTGGGAAAGTTTGATTACATTTCTATTTCACAGGCTATATTTAAATATTTCTAAAACTTAATACAGTTTTCACGCATCAGATGCCATTTATCCTTTGACCAGGGCTCTTTAACTTCCACCATTTCTTCTTGGTTAAAAATATCTTGAATTGGAAGGTTAATTACTAATTTTTTTTAATCACAATTTCACAGAGTCAATACAAGAACATAAATGGATAGTAAGACCTGTATAAAACCAAAACCTTCAATCATAAATGCTAATTTCAAAAAGACATATTTGCTCTGGCTAAATTGACTTCCTCATAATTAAAGATTTAAGGACAATCAATATCATAACATATGCTTATTCTAATAAAGTACCACCTTTCCTATTTTACATTTGGGCGTTTTCCTGGGATGGTATCTTAAAACTCTTGTTCCAGAACTTTCACCTAGGTTTGCCATGGAGGAAACTCAGGCCCAGAGAATAAGGACTTACTAAAATCAGGCTCTCTCAACTCCATGTGTCATTTTGCTTTCTAACACACTCTGCATGGAGCAGTGCCTGAGGAGTAAGTTGTTAAATAGGTGAAAAATTAAAAATTATGAAGCCTTTGTATTTTCTTCACATGAAATCACTTTCATATCTATTCAAAGACCAACCTACATCTGACTGATTAAACTCTATGTTGATCCCAGTCCATTGTGACCACTAAGGGTAGACTTTGGCTCACCAGTGGTCCACCAGCTACTGATTTGGCCTTTGTAGTTTTCGAGTTTACTCATTTTGAGAAGCCAAGGTAATAGACAGATCTTTGAAAGAAGGTGTTAGAATTCTTCCTAGGAACTCTGGAATATCGAGTTTCTTCCAGAGTGAAGCCAGGAGTACATTATTGTGGAGATGTACTTCTTCCAGCAGTGCTGATTCACCTCACTGCATGTGCTATACACAGGTATGGATTCCTCAGTGATCGCTCCCAGACAGGTAGTCACAGGAAAGCTAACCTTCCCCCAAACTACAATTTGGAAGGCAAAAATGAAACTGGAGTTTCTTTTTTATTCTTTGTGAAGTTCACAGACTTGTACTTTCTATGCCTCCAGTTAGTAGAGATTTAGCTATTGAAAGTAAAATTGTATGTTTCAGAAGAATGGCATTCTATCTACAAGATTTCCATGATCATTTTTTCTCCTTTGGGGCAATTCCTGTTTATTTTAATTCATAAAAAAATAAAAGTGCACTAGCTGGTTTGGCTCAGTGGATAGAACATTGGCCTGTGGACCAAAGGGTCCCGGGTTCAATTCTGGTCAAGGATACTTACGTTGGTTGCAGGCTGTTTCCAGGCTCAGGCCCTGGTTGGGGCACATGCAGAAGCAAGCAATTCATGTGATTCTCTCACATTGATGTTTCTCTCTGCCTTTCCTTATGTCTTCCACTTTCTCTAAAAAAAATCAATGGAAAAATATCCTGGGATGAGGATAAATAAATGAATGAATGAATGAAAAAAATAGAAGTTATGCCCTAGCAAGTTTGGCTCAGTGGATAGAGCATAAACCTGTGGACTGAAGGCTTCCTATTTGATTCTGTTCAAGGGCACATACATCCAGTTGCAGGCTCCATACCGGGCTCTCACTGGAGCTTGTAGAGGAGGTGACCAATAGATGTACCTCCCTCACATTGATGTTTTTCTCTTTGTGTTTCCCTTCTTCTCTCAAAAAACCAATGGGAAAATATCCTCTGTTGAGGATTAACACCCCCCCCTCCCAAAAAAAAAGCCATGGTAAATTGCTTATTTTCTCTCCTCTTCAGTCTAATAAATGAAAGAGACATTTTAGTAAGACCTGAATTATCTTCTCATATTTATCCCAAGACAATCTTTGGAAAGGCACCATAGTTAAGAGTGTGGGGGGAAAAAATACCAACTATCTTTTATTATCCTACATAATAAAAGCCCAGCGACCAAATGCAGAATGACCAGAACAATCAGTTGACCAGTTGCTATGACACTCACCGACCACCAGAGGGCAGACACTCAATGCAGGAGCTTTCCCCTTCAAACACCAAAAAGAGGCAGATAACAGAATCTCTCCTAGAACCTTTGGAGGAATGGTGGCCCTACCAACACCTCAGGGTTAGACTTCTGGCCTCCATAACTGTGAGAGTACACAATTCTGCTGTTTTTAAGCAACCAAGTTTGTGGTATTTTCTTACAGCAGCCACAGGAAACTAATACAAAGAGTACCGTATGTCATATAATGAAGAGCTTTATATGGACTTTGGGAGTGAAGCCACTATATTTGTATTACAACTCTGAGTATAGGAAAATGGCTCTAGGGACCTAGATGCAATGACTCATGAGTTTTTCTAAGAATTAAAATGAAGCATAAAAACCCAATTTATGTCTGTTTATGAATATACTTTTAGTACACAGAACCCCATGTTTTCCATACATAAAATAAAATGCTCAATAATTTAGCACTTTACATAGTGAATCGAATAATCAGTATAACGGTTGCACTGAAGTCAAAGATAACATCTTTAGAAAAACATACCCTTTAAAACAAAGATTATTTATATAAATGCATCTTTTTTGTACAGTGTCATAGTCTACCTGAGATCTTTAAGCCCAGTCCTGACATGAGCAATTTTCTTAGCCTATCCTAATGCTTGCCTAGTAGTTTATCATTGGATAATGATATTTCCTCTCTTTGCATCTCATCCTAGTTTTGAATATAAAAATAAAATACTATAGTACTTTATTATTTTTGCACAAAGAGATGTAAATATGGATGTGAGAATGTGTGTCTCTGTAGGTAAACTAATGACCATGATAAGGATGTGATCTTATGAAAATGTGCTAGATACCTTGTCCTCGGGCCAGTGAGTGTCCTAATTAAGCCACAGGCTTTTTGAGAGTCCTTTAGGTGGAGCAAAATTCAGACCACAGTTGTAATTAATTCCTTTTCAAGTTTGGCTTTCTTCTGCCAGCCAGGAGAAATGCTAATCAAATAAGAAATTCATACTCAATATATACAAACAGGAAATGAGGACAAGACTTTGTCCTTCAGCTTCTCCACCTGAAATAAGACTTCAGGACAGTGTGAATTCTGGAAAAATATTCAGGTCAATCTAATTCAGGGCTGAGCAACCTGTGTACCCTTAATCAGCATCAACTGATGGGGCACAGGCCTGCGATGTGGCCGAGAGTGATCCATGGCTCATTCTTTTATTATAATTCATTCCTGAATTGTGTTTTTATGAGGAAGATGGAGTGTGTGGTAAGGGATTACTCCCACAGTGTTTTTAAAATTAATTTCTAACATTTAAAAACATGTAGCTTAGTTATAATGTTTCTTTCCTTGTCTAAACTTTTATTAAACATTGCTTAATACGTTATATAAATTTGAAGTGTACAATTCTTTTGTAGTCTTTTTTTTTTTATTATCTCTGTTGTTAAATGTATTGCAGATGCCTCCTTTTCCCCCCATTGAGCCCCTCCTCCCTCCCCCCTCCCCAGGCCTTCACTGCACTATTGTCTATGTCCAGGATTATGCATATCTATGTCTATGTCTATGTCTATGTCTATGTCTATGTCTATGTCTATGTCTTTGTCTATGTCTATAACTATATCTATCTATATATCTATATCTATATCTATATCTATATCTATATCTATATCTATATCTATATCATCTATATCTAGGCAAAATTAACACTCCACCACAGCTGTGAGTTAAAGGTATGGTTAATTAAAGGATTGATAGATAGATAGATAAAAGGCTAATATGTTGTGTCCTTCCCACTGTCCAACTGGTCGCTATGACACACACTGACC
This sequence comes from Pipistrellus hanaki, assembly GCF_964339955.1. NCBI lineage: Eukaryota > Metazoa > Chordata > Mammalia > Chiroptera > Vespertilionidae > Pipistrellus > Pipistrellus hanaki. Next base: position 29,827,837 of record NC_140505.1, read on the forward strand.
ACCAGGGGGCAGATGCTCAACACAGAGCTGCCGTGATGCACACAGAAATGGCACAGCAGACCTGGTGCTGACAAAGCAACGTTTGGCTTCCCCCAAGTGGAACACAGGCCCCGCGGTCACCCTAGAATGACAACCCACCAAAAAGCAGCCAATGCCGCCATGGCACATAATGCAGTCCACAACCCAGCCCAGCCTAGCCTGCAAAAGGTGGCTGTGGGCACTGGGTAATGACATATTTTTGTTGACATTTTGAAGCCGAAATTGTCAACAGAATATGTCTGAAGACCACTATTACCACAATGTATCTCTGAAGCTGAAAGTGATGTTGTTGACAGAATATGTCTGAAGAACAGTCATCTACAAGTACTACCAATACTAGTAGGAACTGCATTCATAGCAAAAATGAGGTAAACTAGGAAGCAATTATCGAACACAGTTGTGGTGGAATGACTGTCACATGTCAATTTTGCCTAACCCTAAATTCCTTCGATGAAAACCATCTGATGGAAAATTTACTCAATGTTATAGCAAAGGCAAAGTTTGTCCAAATGATATAAATTTTCCAGAATGCCCAGCATATTTTTAAAAATTAATGATAAAAGACGATTCTGACAGTAAACATTTCTTGGAAAATATTCATTTTTATATCATGTTGTTATTATTTTTTTATTAATCTATATTATTTTCATCTACATTTTACTAATTTACTTTCATCTCTGAAAGAAAGGGTGAATAGCGATATTAAAATATTTTTTTCTAATTAGTTTCCTTTCAATGTGCACCGGGCCACTAGTATGCATATACATTCTTAGGTTAATCTCTTCCTACCTATTCCCCTTCCCTCTGAGATTATCATTTGCATATTATATTGTGTGCTCACCACCCAAAGTCTAATCTCCTTTCATCACCATATAGTTAGCCCCTTTTGTCTTGTTCATCTTAACTTTCAGTTTCTATCTCTTGCCTTTTCACTTTTACTCTTTCGAGTATGAAACTAATTGTCTCCAGTATTCCTTCCTCTCATCCCCCAAGAGGTTAGCCATGGCCCTAGACACTCAAAATAAAGCCTCCCTTCCCATGTAACAAAGGCCTTGCCAGTGAGCTGCAGATAAAAGAGATGTTCAGAACATCCAGGAAGTGTCTGAAAGGGAGGACCTTGTTCCTGCCATTTCTTCCTTTCTGGAAGCTTCAATATGGGTGTGATGCCTTGATGTGGGAACTGTATATTGAGGGCCACAGATCCACAGGGGAGAGAGAATGGGCCGTGATTCATTGGCAGAGATATAAACTTCTGCATTGCTAAGCCACTGTTATTTTGCATTTTTTTTTAATGCCACAGTTTAATTTTTCTTCCAAAGCAGAAGTCATTTGAAAGAGTTAAAGGTATGGTCCACATTATCTGTATTGACAATGTATCGTTGGAGAAATAAAATAAGGGAAAATAATGGTTACTATAAGAATCTCTTGCCTCAAAAATAAGTGGGCCTGAGAACTTTGTACATTTATATGAACTTACTCATCCCACATGTGCAGGCCTGTTTTTGATTGCAAGCCCTGAGCAAGCTTTGTTTTGCATTTGAGAACTTAGCAGCAGGCAGAGACCAAAAGGGAACAGAGGGGGGAATAGAGCAGAAAGTCCAATAATTATAATTTCTCCTTCAAATTTAGATATTTGAAAAAATGTCCCATCTTAAGGAGAGATCAACCTCTGTGTATAACCTAACATACTGTGTGCATTATAGCACGCTTTCTGCTTTACATTTCCCGTGTACGGGAATCCAGATTTTATAGAAACCATTAGTCATAGAGAAGTTCTTCCTGAATGAAGCTGTTACACCAGCTCTCTTTCTGGACTGAGCATCTGCACATGCTAAGAATGACTTTGTTGATTCTATCAAAATAACTTGTGAATGAGTATCACTCTATGTGTCTCCGTGTGCTTTAGGGTGATATCTATATTTGCTGTGTAACTTGTTTTAATGCATTCAGCACACAGGGAAATGTAGAGCAGAGCCACAGTAGGTTTTATAATTCCACTAGTGGCCCATGCAGAAGATTCATACATTGGGTGGGGGGGAGTCCCTCAACCCGACCTGCACCCTCTCTAATCTGGGAGCCCTCAGGGAAGCCCTCTCCAATCCGAGAGTTTCTGTCTTTCTTTGCAATCATATAAGCGAATTGTCTGAGACCCCAACCCAGTTTGGTTTGTTGCTCACAGAATAATAGAGGTCTTTTTTTTTTTTTTCTTTGCTCCATTGGTGGAGATTTCCTAAAAGTTGAAGGATATCTTCCCTTCAATTTTTCCTCGACACGATGACTTTACTTATGTCTCTCACCTTTGCTTTCCCTCCATCCCCCACCCACAACAGTAACTTGCCCCAGACCCATTTTGCAATAGTGTCTAGGAGATCCCGCAATGCATCTGCCAACAGAACTATGATTCCCAGAATTCCGGGTGCTTCCTGCGCTCTTAATTTCTGCTTCTGGTCCAGGGACCGCACAAAGGAAAAGAACCGTGAACTCCAGCTGCCCCCAGACCTGGCTGACAGGACCGGACACGCCAGCGGCGTCCCTAGGACCCTGGCCACTTGGCGCTGGCGTGTGCATGTGCTGGCCACAGGTTCGAAGTGGGCAGGGTCCTGGGGATGCCCACCCTACCCCAGGCCACTCAGAGCCTATGTACTTCCATGTTGCCCACAGGCCTGCCATCTTTGTTGGGTTAATTTGCATACTTGCTCCTGATTGGCTGTAGGCATCACAGAGGTGTGGTCAGTTTACATATTTGACTATTATTAGTATAGATTGCTGCTTGCTAATTGACTGTCCAGTTTTATAATACTGTAACCAAATAGCAAGGTACTTGATATGCAGGGAGCTCAGGCATAGACTAGGGACAGGGGGATGAGGGATCCTGGTAATGCTGAATAATACACAAGAGTGTAGAAAAATACATAACTGCATAGTTTGAGGGATAATTTGATAATCCGAAGAAACTGTAACTCAGAAGAGCTATTAAATTAGTGATGTTTGGATTTAAACAAGCCCGTTTACTGTCTGACTTGGGTTACACACAAATGAGGCTAGATTTCATCCTCTTTGTTCATCAGAATGCCTCTGCACAAGGAAGACAATCTTTCCAGCAACTTGATGGTATCCTGGGCATCCATAAGCACCATCAGAACAGAAAAGGGCCTAAGTATGGTGTCCACGCATCTGTCGTTTATTTCTGCTTCTGCACATTTTGCCACATTTCCTCAGGTCAAAAACTCTAGAGAGAAAACTGTAAAGTAGAGGAAGAAGATTGAAGTGAGAGCTGTATACCTGTGGCTTGAAGTTTCTTTGTACAGATGCCAGGCAAAAGCGTTAAAATATTGAGAGCTCGGAGAGAACAATTCTGAGCTTTGGAAAATAATGAAGGTCGTTTGGCAAGTGGAAAGCAGCACACTGTCATCTCATCTCACGCTTGCCCTGACACCTGCCAACATGCTCCTAGCTTGCAGTGAATAATTTATTTTTTTTGCAACTGTATTTTTCTGGACCTTTTCAAATTTCGTCTGATCACTTTTATATTTTTACTTATTTTTTAATCCTCACCTGAGGATATTTTTTTCCCATTGGTTTTTAGAGAGAGTAGAAGGGAGATGAAAAAGCAGAGAGAATCACCAATGTGAAAGAGACACATCGATTGGTTGCCTCTTGCATTCCCCCAACTAGGGCTGAGCCCTTGACCAGAATCAAACCCAGGACCCTTCAGTCCACAGGGTGGTGCTCTATCCACTGAGTCAAAATGGGTAGGACTGGTCTGACCCCTTTTACAACAGCAAGTCCATCATAATGTATAGTGAGTATTTTCAAGTAAACATTCAACTTGTCTCTTTTTGAGGCAAGGATAGGGAAAAAAAGTAAGCTTTCACAAAACACAGACCTAGACTTGAATGATGAAAAGTACCATCTCTTCTTTGTCTCACTGTCAACACCACATGGTCCTGGGCGAGCCTGTCAGGCTATTAGGAACAAGTGTTGATGAACTTGTGACCTTTCTTGTGTCCAACCATGTGTCCACACTCATGTTAAGATCATCACTACCTTTAGATGAAATAGAAAGAAAATGTTAACATTTTTAAACCTCATTTTAATTTATCTTTATTGTTGAAAGTATTACAGATGTCCCCTTTTTCTCGCACTGACACCCTTCACCCCACTGCTGCCCCTTGTCCAGGCCTTCCCTGCACTATTGTCAGTCCATGGGCTATGCATATATGCATATAAATCCATTAGTTAATCTCTTCCCACCCCCACTGTTTCCTCTGAAATATGTCAGTCTGTTGAATGCTACCATGTCTCTGGATTTTTTTTTAATATATTTTATTGATTTTTTACAGAGAGGAAGGGAGAGAGATAGAGAGTCAGAAACATCGATGAGAGAGAAACATCGATCAGCTACCTCCTGCACACCCCCCACTGGGGATGTGTCTGCAACCAAGGTACATGCCCTTGACAGGAATCGAACCGAGAACCCTTCAGTCCCCAGGCTGGCGCTCTATCCACTGAGCCAAACCGGTTTCGGCTCTGGATATTTTTTGTTCATCAGTTTATTTTGCTCATTAGACTCCACATATTAGTGAGATCATGTGATACTTGTCTTTTTTGACTTGCTTATTTCACTTAAGATCATAAAATCCAGGTCCCTCCATGCTATCAGCAGTATCTTTTTTTACTACTGCATAGTATTCCATTGTATAAATGTACCACAGTTTTTTAATCCATTCATCTACTGATGAAAATTGGGGTTGTTTCCAGATCTTAGCTATTGTAAATAATGCTGCTATGAACATCGAATACATATATTTATTCAGATTTGGTGTTTCTGGCTTCTTGAGATATATTCCTAGAAGGGGGATTACTAGGTCAAATGACAGTTCCATTTTTAATTTTTTGAGGAAACTCCATACTGTTTTCCATAGTTGCTGCACCAGTCTGCATTCCCACCAGCACTGTATTGGTTCCCTTTTTTCCACATCTTTGGTGGCACTTGTCATTTGTTGATGTGTTAATGCTAGCCATTCTGATTTGAACAAACTATTATAAATTAGGGAATCATATAAAAATATTAATTACATTAAGACATTATTTTAAATTGTGGTATGATAATCAATGATACTGAGGTTAAATTTTAAAAAGATTTTAAGTATATTTTTGAAATGAAGTATATTAATATAATGTTTGATATTTACTTCACAATAATGTAGAGTATGAAACGTGGCTGAGGATATAGATCAATTATAACTTGCTATGAGATGAAACTTAATGATGGTATGTAAGGATTCATTTATTATTATTTTTCTCCATATATGGGTAAAAATTTCATATAAAAAAAGATTAGCTGAAATTGGTAAAAATAAATAAATAAATAAATAAATAAGCCTCCACCAATGTAAAAAGGGTGAGATATCTCATTTGCAGTTTAGTTCCAAGTGGATTTGATGATACCAACAGGTTTTTGATATAGAAGTGAGGAGGGAAAACAGTTTGGGGCCTGAATTATTTGGGGATCTGGCAACCATAGTTTAGTGGCAATTGTGTTACAATTCAAATCCAGTTTGGGTTCTAATACACTATCGAGTCAAAAATAACTAGCAATATTACATAACTTTCTTTAGGCTCTGATTCACTTTATTTCCAATGCAATTTGTTGACTTGTGAATGCATACAAGTGCCTACTTTTATTGTCTATTAGTGGCATAACAGCCAGATATCATCAGAGTAATTTTTTATTGTAATGCATTTGATTTTAACTGGTCTCTTGCATGTTGCTACAAGTCATTTGCAAATTCTCACATCTATGCAATAGCATAAACACATGTGTGGTTGTCAACTTTAAAAATCAATTTCTCCCTTGTGCCCATAGTGAAAATGATTACAGGTTATACAAATGCAAGTTTTATCATGACAGTGGAGCAGAACTGATGCGGCATGCTAATTTATTCATTAAAGTGCAGATGAACAAATTATAATCATAGGTGGTTGCATAGTATCCTTCTGCCACTGTTGTCCGGGAACACAGGCTCCATTCAGACGGGAGACTAACAATTGGAGCCCAAAAGAGCACTTTGATTTTGACACACTAAAAAGTGTTTAAAATTCCACATTCTAGAGTCAGCAACATGTTTTTTTTATTTGGGTCCTAAAGTGGAGATATATTGCTATTGATAAAAAATAGAAGGAAGGGAGGAAAAAAGGAAGGAAGGGATAGAAAGAAATAGAAAGGGAAGGAATAGGAAGGGATAGAAAGAAATAGAAAGGGAAGGGAAGGGAAGGGAAGGGAAGGGAAGGGAAGGGAAGGGAAGGGAAGGGAAGGGAAGGGAAGGGAAAGGAAGGGAAGGGAAGGGAAGGGAAGGGAAGGGAAGGGAAGGGAAGGGAAGGGAGGGTGAAGGGGAAGAACATTTTAGAAAGTAGAACTTCATAATTTTTATCAACACAGCATTCAATGCTTTGTTAATATTTATTAAGCTGGCCATTTATAAAGGGATATTCTGTTTGTGTTTTTTATAAAATGACATCACAGCAGTTATTCAATAACTCTTTTTTGTTATAAAAAATCTAGTTAGTTATAAATCTAACTAGATAACACATTCTTCCATTTTTAACACTGAAGTGTGGAAAGGCAAAGTCTATACTAATTCATATATTTGAAGTCTAGTAAAATAAACAGGACAATCACAAAATACATCAATTAGCAACATGCAGCAAATCAATGGAACAATAAAATTATGCTGCAAATCAAAGGAATAGTTTAATTATGTTAAGATGAAGATGTTCACTGTGGGTTAGAGTATCCAGAGAAAAATCCCTGTAAGAGAGGAATCATTTGACCTGAGAGTAGAGAGAATAGATTTAAACAATAGAGAACAGTGAACACAATTTCAGGGGAAGGATTGTTCAGAGCATATTTTAAGGGCTTTTGGTCTGGCTAGAACAGAGAAGGTAAAATTAAAGCAAGACTCGGCAGAATTGTTCAGGTTCTCCAACAGGACGTGAAGCAGCTTTGAAAACCAGGAATTGACACAAAGTTAATTTTAAGAATTTTTAGAATTGTGGTTGAATGCTGATAAAATTTTGAGCTGCAATATAAATATTCTTTCCATGCTTTGTCTTTTCACCAGATTTCAAAAAAAAAAACAAAAAAAAAAAAACCCCAACAACAACAACAAAAAACAACCTGTGTGTAAATAGAAAAAAGCACAGTATTCCTCAAAATCAACATTTCAATTATGTATGTTGTCATGGTTTTCAGGCTTGTACATGAGCATAAATCCCACCTTGGGGATGTTGACTAATTTCTCTTGCATAATAGAGTGTGTTCAATGATGCAGGGGCCACACATATGGTTTATTCTCCTGGTGATGGCAGAAGACATTGTATTCTTAATTTCACACACTGTGTTTCTTTGGATATTTTAAAAAAGTCATGCGCTGAGAGTTTCTTCTTCAGGACTCCTTAAACAAGGAGGCCTATGCCGAAACCTGTTTGGCTCAGTGGTAGAGTGTCGGTCTGCGGACTGAAGGGTCCCAGGTTCGATTCCGGTCAGAGGCATGTACCTTGGTTGTGGGCACGTCGCCGGTAGGGGGTGTGCAAGAGGCAGCTGGTCGGTGTTTCTCTCTCATCGACGTTTCTAGCTCTCTAACTCTCTCCCTTCCTCTCTCAAAAAAAAAAAAAAAAAAATCAATAAAAAAAATATATTAAAAAAAAAAAACAAGGAGGCCTAGTCCTCAAGTTTAATTAACTATTAACTTTCTATATTTCTTATCATGTGGTTGAGTTGACTACATAGGCTATAAGTGGGTTCATATTGGGGGGGGGGTATCCTTTTTGCTAGCATTTATTAAATTCATGTACTGCAAAGTGCTTCTCGTCTTTATCTCTCTAAAGCTCAAATAATTTGTGTGATAATTACCATTATTCTCCTCTTTTGGCAGTTAAGGAAACTAAGACTCAGAAAAGTTAGATAATTTTCTTAAGGTAAAATAGCATACAAACAATGAAGCCAGGAATCAAATCCTAGTTTGTACTCCAGAGCCTGAACTCATAACAAATTATATATATATATATATATATATATATATATATATATATATATATACACACACACACACACACACACACACACACACTATGGACTATACAATTTAATGACAATATCCTATTTTATATATAAAATGTAATCATAATAATATAACTATAGCATATACGTATGCACATACACAGTTAATACTATTACATTATTAATACATTTGATAATAAATACTAAGTGTAAAAACTAGGTGGATAGAAAAAATATGTGAATATGTATATGTGTGTGTATATATGTGTATATATATATATATATATATACAGAAACATTTATTTGTATAAATTTATATTAACATATATTATATATATAATTTATCTGTCTATTTTATTCACTGTGATTGTATAATTATTTTATTTAGAGTTAAATTTATTTATTTATCTTTTTTATTACAAATTCATGTGTAAGGCTAAATTACAAATTTTGTGTAAGCCTAAATGACCTGCTGAATACTATATTCAATTAAACTCAATGATACTGTCTAATGCAAATAACAGCCCATGGAGAGCCCCACAGTGACCCCTATTCCATCAGCGATCTGTGTTGTTTATTTGAAAGCTCCTTAAGAAATAACCCATTAAACTAAGTTCTCTAATTTATGCTCATATGTTACTACATTGCTCTGCAAGAACAATATGGAATTATTCCCTATTATTATTTTCAGATTATGTCTCAGCTCATTGGTGGTAACATTTACTTTTTGTCAGAGTGAATGAAGTACTGTGGGGAAAATAGCAGGGGCCCTCCCCTTGAAATGCCTCTCTTCTTCATTCATCTGTGCAAGTTCTTCAAAGCTGCTGTTTTCATGACATTTCCCTTGGTCTTTCAGCCAGAAATCATCTCTCTTTCAAAGGCATGCCATCACATTAAAAAAAATACCTCTCTAATTTCTTCATTGTATTATAGTTATTCTTGTACATCTCTTATTTCTCCATTTGGATTCATGCTTCTTTCTGTTTGATTCATCTCCTTGTCTTTCTCACTGTATATTTATGAATAGGGTACTATAATTCACCAAACATTTGTTTAAACAGTGAGATTGTAACTTAGAAAAGGCTCGAGTAAAGCAGAATCAATGAATTTTGCTTGGTTGGCATCACTTTTTCCCCATTTTTTGTATATTGACTTGAGAGAGGGAAAGAAAGAGGGAAAGGGAGAGAGAGACATCAATTTGTTTTTCCACTTAGTTTTACATTCATTGGTTGCTTCTTATATGTGTCCTGACCAGAGATGGAACCCACAACCTTGGCATATCAGGTTGACACTCTAACCAACTGAGCTACCCAACCAAGGCTGACATATGTCTTTCAAATTCTTGTTTGAAGATAAAATAAAATTTCTAGTGGAAGTTTGGCAATCAAATTTGTTGGACCTTATGGATTTGACCACAGAATATGTTCCTATCTAGTGTTGCTAATAAGAGAAATGTATTTTAACAAGAGTTTTATTTATTTTTGTTTGTTCGATCATGAACTTTTAAAAAACATAGATGCCAGTTATTACAGGAAATCATAAATTTCTAAAGCTTTGCCCCAGTGAAATGATTTGCATGATCTTATTATTTATATCATCTTTCCTGATCCTGAATTCTACCCATTGAGGAGGATAGGGAATGAGAGGATATGTCAGCAGGCTATAGAACAAATGTATGCTAGAAAAAGAAGATAAATTGTGTTAATTTTGAAGTAATAAAGACGACCCAAATTATAATTTCGCTTTCCAAGCAACATAAGGTTCCTTAGTAGATATGTAATAATTTATAAGAATTTTAAGTTAGGAAACTGTTGGGCTCACGAGAGACTTAAATAAACATGAAGGGTATATTATAGCAGATTTCATTGATTTTTTTTTATTCATATGTGTTTAAATGACCTAAAAATATCATCCCACATATATTTTTTTAAATGTGCACCCTTGACATTTTGAAAACTTAATTAACTGAGCATCCCCATAGTGTAGTAGACTTTTTATTTTCATTAAATCTTCCTCTGCCTAAAATATCTAATAAAGATTATCTTTGAGAACTACTAGTTTGTTGAAAACATGAATCAGTACTATAGTTATGTATTTAGAGCTTTGCAGAAAATCTATGAAGTTTCTGAGGTTTTGGGCTGCGCTAACTGCACCTGTGTTAGGAGTACTGCATCTGCTTGTGTTTGCTAAAGGGTGGATATCCAGGACCCCATAGCACAGACAGTAATTTGTCACAGTAAAGGGGCCTTTAGTTAGATAGAGGGTGTGTAGCCACTAATCCTAGATTTTCATTGAATTTATTAGAAACCTTAATGATTAAATGCACTCACATACCTTGCCTAAGAAATAGGTGTCCTACCGTATTAAAATCTTTCATTTTTAATTTTTTTTTAATTCTAGTCTGCATTTTTTGCACATCTTCTTCAGAAATATATGGAATATATATAGTGGAACCCATTATTTTGCCAAAATTATGGTTGCCAAAACCAATATACAGTATATCTAACTGATAAAAGAGACTGGATCCCATACATAGCCTTGCTTGAAACACCTTGTAACTTAATTCACTCCCCTCTTGCTGTTCTTTTCTCTTCTGTGTTCAAAACTCTTGGTGCTTAATTACTCTTTGTCCCTTAAGATGACATACCGATGAGTTTGAGGTTACAAATCTAGTTCAGTCGGAACTTTTTTTTTTTTTGCCGTCTCATTTGGCAAGGAACAGAAAAAAAACACCACTCTCAAAGAAGGGTTGGGGTCTCATCTAGGCATCTTTGCTCTCTACTGCTCATAAAGAAAAAGTTATCATCTGAAACCCAAGAGAGGTTTAATACGAAGTAAATAGAAATGAATAAACATGAAGGGTATATTATATCACATTTCATTGATTTTTATTTATATGTGTTTAAATGACTTAAAAAATATCATCCTACATATATATTTTTTAAAATCATTAAAACAATAAATGTCTGCTTGCTCTAAAATATGCATGAGTTGTCACCAAATGAGATAAGTGAACATTTTCTTATTAATGATTAAAAAAAGATGTTTATTATATGCATTTGTAACATTTCCCCAATAGATTTGACACATTTCTTGATATCTGTTGAAGGGTTAAAGTTGTTCCTGAGTAAACTTGCCTGTTTATTGTCAATGAAATGCTTCTTTATAAAGTCTGATAATTCATAATTTATGTGTATTAAATTAACTTACTTGATCCATAAATTGCACAAGTAATTAATTTTTCTTCTAAAAATGACAAATCAATCATTCAATGAAATATTGAGAATCTATTTTATGGTTTCTCAAGAAGTTGAACACAATAAGCAACATTCAAGCTAGTACCAGACAGTGTAAAAACAATTGAGAAATGTTTCCAGCTAGCTAAGTTTAATCAATAGAATAACTTCAATTCTCTAAAATGATATCTCAGGAAGCATGTCAGTGGCGTGGTCACTTTGCTGTGAGGTACAAACAAACAAGACCAAATCCAGCCCATGTGGAGTAACTGCTGGTTTGGGGAGTGTACTCTCTGCAGCATTTGCGTCATAATAACCATGCATCTTAAAAGCTTGGAACACTTCATGGACAACCAATAATTCATTCCCAGCCTTGTAACTTGCTCAGCAGACACTGAAGTTTAAGTTTTATACGTTGTGATTAGCAGCCACTTACTGAGATATGGTTGACAGTTACAAAGTCGCTTTGTTTTCGTTTGACTCAAACACAGACTTTCCTATTTGCACTCTGTGTTTTTAACCAAGAGCCCAGAAATAAGGACAGACTGACTCTTCACTTCAGGGTCAGGCATTTTATGCTCATCATTATTTGACGTGGCTAGGTAGTCTGCCCGTGAAGGAGTAGATGATAGAATTTTAAAGTAGATTGTGTTGTAGCTGCGTGAGTGGAACCTGGCATACGCTCGCAGTAATGACATAGACTATTTTGTGTACCTTACTTCACAAGTCAAAACGTGTGTTTGCTCATCTGGGGACCTAGATTTTAAATTTTGTGTCTGTTTGAAATTTCAGGTGCCAAAGGATGCTTGATTTCTCAGGTAAAATGAGCTATAGAAAGGAAAGGGCATTAGGTGGTTGCTAGGCAAGCAGGAGTGATGGGGGTTATTCCACAGGCAGGTAGGTCAAGGCAGAGCCACAGCCAGCCATCATCAGTAGAGGCTCCTTGGAGAGAAGTTTGATAAAACTAAAGAAAGATGTTCATTCCAAGGTCCACATTATGGCTTTTGTAGTCTCCTTCCTTCATAAACAAATGTGAACAATTACATTTTACTAGAGGCCCGGTGCACGAAAGTGGTGCATGGGTGCAGTCCCTAGGCCTGGCATGCAATCGAAGCGTGAGCATCTGGCATGAAAGGCAAGTCCCAGCTGACCTCTGGGCCTTAGGCAGCACATGGGCCCCCCGGCCCCCAGGCATCCCACTCTGCCTGAGTCACAGCTTCCAAGTCCCCTTGTGGAGATGTGGTAAGCACGGCCAAATGCTGCAGGTTGGGGCTCAGCATGGCCCTCTGGGCCCCCAGCAGTGCCACCCAGAAGCCAGGCGGGCAGCACACTCTCTCCCAGCCAGCCTAGCAGACCAGCTCCTGCACAAACCCTCGGGGAGCCTGACCGGCCCTTGAGGTCCTGGCAGCTGTTGTCCTGCTCACCTGAAAGAGGCCCTGTGGGTATGGGGTGGGCTCCTTGTGGGTGCCCGGCACCTGAGTGCAGGGGCTTCCTTGGCACTTGAGTCCTGGCATCCCAGGGGAGGGTAGCAGGGAAAGTGAGAGTGATCTCAGCAGACATCTCACCTTCTCACTGCATCTTTGTCCCTGTGACCCCTGCCTCCAAGTAGCCAGCGAGATTTCGCAGTGTATTGCTGATGCCCACCATGTTCCACACTGCTCCTCAGTGGTCAGCACATGTCATAGCAAGCAATTGAACTCAGGGTCTCCTGGTTGAACTCCCAGTTGAATGACTGCCTGAGGGGACAATTTACATATTAGGCTTTTATTATATAGGATTACTGCATGAATGGAATCCAGGGTGGATTAAATTTACCTTTTTCCCTCCCTGGTTTTTTAAAAAATTGTGTGCCCCTAATTGAAAAGAATTTAAGAAAAAAAATTTACCTAATCCTGAATTCCTATTATAAGTATAGTTTGAAAGACCCTATTGGTAAAATTGCAATTTTCCCTCCCCAAATTCTCATCAGAAAGAAATATAAGCAGTTCTCCCAAGTACATAATCCTGAAAAATGGAGTAGGAAGTATTGTTTCTCAATTTTATCACAGTCCTAAATCTTCAACGATGCAAAAATTACAAAACTTTTCTCAAAATTAACAATTTCTGAGAAAAACTATCAATGTTAGGTATTTGGTATATACCCTAATGTACCAAATTTTTGACAACTTCCTTTCAGTACAGTTTGTTTCTTCACAAACATTTAAAGATTATTGCAAAAATAAGAATATCACTTTCCATTTTCTTTTCAGTTGTAAAGCCCAAGTATTGCATGCCATTTATGTTTTATTTAGCAAACACATAGTATGCTTCTACAAAAACATCTTTGCCTAAGCCTTTTATAAATGCCAGTACTCATTTAATCTTTACACCCATTCATTATGGGTTGGATTGCATCTCACCAAAAACATATTTTGAAGTCCTAACCCCTGGAACCTGTGGATGTGACCTTATTTTGAAATGAAGTCTTTGTAGATATAATCAAATTAAGATAAAGTCACACAGGAGAAGCATGGGTCCTAAGTCCAATAATGCTGGTGTCCTTATAAAAATAAATCATGTTATTTGTTTTTGAACCACAATAAAATACAACTCTCATGTATGTGCTAATAGTTAAGGAGATGGACCTAGTGCCCACTATTCCATGAAAAAAAAAATCGAAATTAATTCTTTATTGTTAAACAACAAACAGGAATTTGAAAAGTATAGAACGGCACATCCCAGTAAAAGGCTTCATAGAAATTGGGCTATAATAGCTTCATGGAATTGAGACATCAAGAGCAGTGGCTGGGGGAAGACCATCTTTCAATGTGAGGAATGAATTTCTGTGGACATATTCTTCTTGTGTAGAATCATGGCTTGTCAACCCAGCCTGCTCCCAGGGGAGCTATTTTTTTCTGGATGGTGCATTCTCAGCAAAATTTTTGAACTGTGAAGAAAGGGACTTACAAGTATCTATCTATAGCAATGTCTGAAGATGGCTTTGAGCCAGATCTTAACAAGAGATCAAAACTTTACTTGAAAAATGAGGAAATTCACAATCTTAAGAGAAAAATACTTCACCATGCATCATTCATATAAGCAGCAAAGGAGATTTGTCAAAAGCATGGACTCAGAAACATCTGAGTTCCAGCTCTTTCCCTCCCACTTGTGGGTCCCTGGGCAGGTCCCCTAACTCTCCATGCCCTAGTTTCCTCTGTGGAAGAGAGAATAGCACCTGCCTCACAGGTGGTGTATCCGTTTCCTAGGGCTGCCACAATAAAGAACCACAACTGGGGCTTAAAACAACACAAATGTATACTCTCAATAGTGCAGGAGCCAAAAGTATAAAAGCAGGATTGGTTCCTTCTCGGGGGCTCAGATGAAGAATCTGTCCTAACTTGTGGTGGTTGCTTATTAACCATTGGTGCTTATTGGCTCGAAGTTGCATCACTCCAGTCTCTGCTTACGTTGTCATATGGATGTCTTCTTGCTGTGATTTTGTCTTTGTAAATTATATATATATATATATATATATATATATATATATATATATATATATGGGAAAATAATAGTACCAATGGATTGTGGTGAGGATTAAAGAGCTAATATATAATCTATACACTTAAGTGGTGGCTTGTTTCCTCAATCTATCTATCTATCTATCTATCTATCTATCTATCTACAATATCTATCACTCATGTATTTAGGTCAGTTTTCAAAAGTTAACTGTGTTTCTCATATCACTCCATTGTATCACACATTATCAAGTACACCAACAGAGAAAGGCACTCTTCTACATAGGAACCCTGGTCCAAATATTTAATACTTTATACAAAGGTAGGCTCCTGGGAAGTGTCTTATCAGGTCCCAGACTTGTTCAGTTTTTATTATTGCTGTAGTCTGGCCTTGTTGTCCTTAGCATCAAGTGTCAGAAATCACTGACGTTATTCAGCATGTTGACAGAAAGGGTATGTGGTGTTCTAGGGAAAAAAGCATTAGGAAACAAAAAAATTGGACAGTAACTGAACTTTACTTTTTTTTGAAAAATTTCAACTAACTTTTATTCTAAAATTTACTGGCATTCTGCAGAGCAAAAACCTGTCTCCAAAGTTCCTTCCCTGACCTGGTGACTTGTCCACATAAATGTGATGGTTCAAGAGCTGCCCCATTGCAGTCAGTATGAGGCCAACACTATTTGTTTAAAATAACACGTTCTGCTTAAATTGAATTTATGAGGAAATAAATCAGGAATACAAATAAAATATTAAGCCCTGGCCAGGTAGCTCAGTTGGTTAGAGCATTGTCCTCATATGCTAAAGTAGATTCAATCCCCCATCAGGGCACATGACAAGGATCAACCAATGGATGCATGAATAAGTGGAACAACAAATCCATGTTTCTCTCTTTTTTGTCTAAAATCAATCAATCAATAGAATTTTTTAAAAAAGAAATAAATATTATAACACTGAAACAGAAAATGGACCAAAGGTAGACTTGCCATGGCCACAGTAGAAAGGAAAAGAGACAACTAGGTTGTATGTGGCCCTTGGTACCCTTCAAACATAATGAGTCTATTTGTATTCTGCTTTCAGTAAAATAGACAGCAATTCCTACTTTCCCACAAATGCTCTCTTTCCTTCACACTTTAGTTCCTAACTAAATAAAAATTTCAAAAGGAAGCATTTAAAGGAATGCACATGACAAGATACAAATGTAAGAGGGAATAACAGATTAGCATGGTAATGGCTGACCTGAGCCAGATCTCTGAGGAAGTTCTGATGTCTTTGAAATAGAGAGGTCAGGGGTGACTTTCTCTCAGGACTTTTTACATGGTAAATTGAGAACTGTGTTTAATGTTTTCTAGCCTCAAACAGTAAGCAGAACTACCCAACAATAGGAAATATAATAAAAGAATTGAAAAGGAAAGTGGTTTTCTTAAGAGAAAAATCATAGTGGAACATATTGGGCAATGTGTGTATGTTCATATGAATCTATATGTGTATGTGTATGCACACGAACACATACACACACTGAACCAGAGGATAAGAATCTATTATTTTGACAAAACCTCCAAGCAACTTGCATGCTCATTAAACTTGAGAGGCGCTGTCAAGGGATGTAAATATGATTATTTGATAGACTAGAGTCTTTGCCCTAAGTAACTGCTGGGATATTACCACATTTTAAATAAACACAATACATAAATCTCTTAAGTCAACAGGATAAACAAAAATAGTAAGATAAAAAATAGATGGAAAATAAAATGTAAATTTTGAAATTAGTTTAAATTTAAGATAGGACTCTGTTTGTAGTCTGTTTTATATATGCATCTTTAGGAAAGACACAGGCTAAAAAGGCCCCTCACTGCATAGCAGCAGATATTTCTAAACAGTCTCCTTTAAACTTTCCAGATGTATTAAAGAGAGCTAATCTTAACTAGTGCTTAGTAGATGACAGGAACTTTTCTAGGAGCTTTACAAATATTAACTTACCTAATCCTCAGAACATACTCAGAGTATGTTGATCAATTATCAGCTCCATTTTACAGATGGGAAAATTGATTCACAAGGATAGGTCAGTGGCCAAAGTCATACATGTAATAAGTAACAAAGCAAGTAATCCAAGGTGAGTAACCTAATTATAGACTGAGTGTCTTAACTACTAAATACAATTAATTTCGTTGTGAATATATTTATGTTCTTTTACTGGCAAGAAAGGTAAAAGGTTAAATATTTTCTTAATTAGCAACCCAGTCTTGTCTTCCTTCCAAAACTAGTACTTGATCTCCTATTCTAACTACTTCCCTAAGTACCAGTGTGGCTCAGTTGTTTGGAGTATTGCCCAGTGCACCAAGAGATGGTGGGTTTGATTCATAGTTAGGGCATATACCCAGGTTGTGGGTTTGATCTATGGTTGGGGTATGGGGAGGGAGGCGATTATCAGAGGCTCTCTCTCTTCTCTTTCTTTCTCTCTCTCCCTCTCTCTCTCTCTCTCTCTCTCTCTCTCTCTCTCTCTCTCTCTCAAATCAATACCAAAGAAAGAACTTAACCTCTTATAGGAAGGAACTCTTCCCCAGGAGGGTTGTTATAAGAATTAGGCCAAATAATCAATACAAAGAGGTTACTGCTCAGCACATAGTAAGAGCTCAAATTTAGCAAAGATTTTTTTCATTATTCTATAACTATATAAAATACTCTATTTCATAGAATTTAAGAAGTTATTTTAGCTAAGAAACATCCTAGTATCAGAGATGTTAAAATGTGGACATACATGCATCTTTTAATGGATAAAATATAACACTCTATACATATTAGGTTTTCAATCAGTGATGAATGTCAGATTGTCCCAGAATATCATAACTGTTACAAAATGTTACATTGCTATTATGTGCATGATGGCCCAGTATGTATATTTATTTTTAACTTTCTCAGCAATCTGCTATGGTATTATTTTTATTATGCACATAAGACAATTGAGATTTAGAGATATTAAGCAGTTCAAAATCAAAACTTTAAGTGGCAGAGTCCAGAGGGACATTCAGTTTCTCGGATTCCAAAGTCTTCAACCATATTGCACTATGGTGCATTCACAATTCCGAATCCCTGGATATTTTCTTTAACTTTTTTCTCTGCCTAAGTATTTCTGTTCTTGTATCTTGACTGTTTCACAGAGGAAATTGCAGTAACAATGTTCTCACAAGGCCTTCCCAGGACACAAAGAGAAAAGGGACATGGCATTGAGAGATGGAGTAGCATAGCAGGCATGATGCCAAGACAAAGTATTTCTCTCCTCGTCTTTCTCAGTATTAATTTCTCCAGAAATACGTTATACACATCAACAAACTTTAGCATCTAAGTGAGATGCCCCAAAATTCCTCTCAATTCTCTCAATAATTCAAAGATACACAATAACTTTAAAAGAAAGAGGTTACATTTGAAAGCCAAACATATATAGTACTGGGTTTTAGTCTGTAAATATGGACACAGTAAGTTTTCTCTGCTGCAAAGTAATCACCCTATCAGTAAAATTAAAGAAATAATAGAATTGCAATTTCCATATTTCACTGATGTCCAAGAGAGGTACATCAATACCTGGCATTTTAAAGGATCAATCCTAGGCTTTCTCTCTAACCACCCAGATACTTGTATGCCCCAATGTATCGTCCACAGCATGATAGGTGTCATGCTCAGAATAAGCTCTTCTCTTCTAACCTATTTTTATAGCTAACAAGAGTAAATACTTTCTCCTTAGGACAACCTCCTGTCTAAGACAAAAGAAGAATAACACTGGTCTCTTTTCCTGTTATTGACAATTATGCATGAATGCATTAATATTGATTAGAAACAGACACTCCAATAGTGTTCTTAATTTTCTGTCTGGATCCTATTGTTTCTGCAAAATAGAATAATCGGAAAGAAATGACTTGGAGATGCTTCAAATCAAGCTAAACGATAAACCTGAATTTATTGTTTTCCATTCAGAAGAGTCTTGCTTGAATTAGACTGTTGGGGGGAAATGTAAAGCTGTTCAGCAATAGATTATTTTCAGGGTTGTTTCATAATAAGAGAAGAAAAAGCAGCTACTGCCACAGATAATGGCCTTCGCTCGCAGTTTCAGGCTGCATGGGGATTACCACTCATGTACATTACCACAGAAGAAAAAAATGAAACCTTGTAGGTTCAGTGTGT
The DNA here is from genome assembly GCF_964339955.1 of Pipistrellus hanaki. Classification (NCBI taxonomy): domain Eukaryota; kingdom Metazoa; phylum Chordata; class Mammalia; order Chiroptera; family Vespertilionidae; genus Pipistrellus; species Pipistrellus hanaki. Next base: position 29,846,841 of record NC_140505.1, read on the forward strand.
GATGAGTTGCTGCAACTTGTCTTCCTGACAATGTTAGAAAACAGAGATTGGGTTCTCCTCTATATGATTTCAGCAAATGTGTGTCTGTTGTGTGATTAGCAACCCACAAATTAAATATATAATAATTCAGTTATTTTTGTTTGTAGTGTGGGGGCTCTAGGATAGAATTTTCCAGGTCATTAATTTATTAATGGATTTTAAATACTAATAAGATATTCATTTTACAAGAAAGAGGAAGACTACAAAAAAATCCTTCACCATTCCCCAAACACACATCTTTTCTGCAGTTCTCTGCTGCACTAATTTACTATTTTAATTTTTAAAATGCATTTTTTTTTAAACTGAAAGATGCAATTAAAACAACTGAAATAAAGAACTAGTTAAAATTTGGAATTTGAATCTTTATTAATTAAAATCAAGTATAGTTGGTTGGAAATATAAAAAAAAAAATCTACTTCTCAATAGCTATTGATTTTAAGGTGGCCATGAAGATGTCACAAACATGCCTCCTGGTTGGGATTTTCAAATTACTTTTAAAGTGGCTGAAAATTAAAAGGAGATATTTAATTGCAGATGAAAGAAAGGAAAAGGTCATTGCTCTGTGAGATTTAATTGGAGGTTTTCCATGTGCTTCCCCTGGCACTTTCTGAGGCCTGGTGAAGACCGCTTATAGCTGCAAAACACTCAGTCAGTTGCAGTATCCGTAATGCAGGGTATTCGGGAGCCGTTGTTTTGGTAATTGTTCCACAGTCAGGTATCAATTAATGCAAAGTCCCGGGGAATTGAATGTTCTCATCTAGCCCAAGCCACCAATTTTAATTTCCAGGAGATTTAAGATGGAAATTACTTAGTTCCAGCTTATTTTCTCTCTTTAGCAGAAGGTAGTCTTTCCGGCTCCCCCCAAACCAAAGCCCTCCACAGCACATTTGTACTGGCTTTGAGACAGGCAGGGTGGGGACAGTGTTCTCTCCAGATCCGTTCCTCTAAACCTCAGCCTGACCGTGCCACTGAGGAGATTTGCAGACTCAAGAATGTGAGACTTTTAGATTTCCCCACCGTTTCCTTTTCTCTGACAGCAACTCTCAAAATCCCAAAAACAGAATAACAAAAACACCATCACCAATAATAAGCGGTAATATAAGTCTCCATCACCATTCTGCCTGTGCTTAGAATACTGCTTTTGTTTCCCTCAGAAAACAAAACATCGCAACACTGATAGGCTCAACACCTTAGTAAACAAACCTCACATTTTGTTCCTCATTCCTGTATTTAGATACTCCATTATTTCCCCAAAATAGGAAGGTAATTGCTTTCAATTTGTGTAAAGAGCCATTTAAGAAGCTTAACACACACACACACACACACACACACACACACACACACACACACTAAAACCAGAGCCCTCAGTGGGGCCTGAGAAAAGCTCCATTTCTAGTATGAATTGCAAATTTTAAATACAACTTTTCCCCCTGCTTTCATTTTTCAAGGTTAAAAAATATCTTGCCTCTGATGAATTTCTGAAATTTTTCACTAAGGAGGTGACAGAGCTTTATGGAAGAATGTGTAACCAAGATTTAAAGAAACATTCTACATTTGGCAGGGTGCCTGTGAGGGAGACATTGGGAAAGTCTCTGAATACACAAGTGAGGGTCAAAGTGAGGAGTTGAAGCTTGCTTGTTGACCTGATGGGTCACATGTTCTTAACTGGATGATCAAATCAGATGATCAGATTTTTCAATGAAGCATTGTTTTTTCAAAATATACATATTCTGGGGTTTCTATTTGGGGAAAATCTGCCTATGGAATAATCATGCCCCTCTATGCAAACCTTAAAATATCAGTACTATGTTAAATAAGGATTTGTTGAATATTGATTTCCTAGAATTTGATCTGCCATCACATGAATTAAAATGTAGCAAGAATATTTAATTAATGCTAGCTTTCTTTACAATGTGGATTTTTAAATTGGTTGAAGCATTTCTTAACTTCTAAACATAGCTTCATGAGTGAAGCACTGACATGAATAAATGAATCCATTCCCTTTGTTTAGGGGGAATTCAAAAGAAAATAAATATACAAAAATAAAGATACACCATTTTTTCTCAATTATTCATCAGTGAGGAATTCTGAAACTTGCAAATTACAATAAGTTTTTGAATAGCAAGTAAAATACAACCCAAATCAACCATCAGAAGCAATTCCTTCTACAGATTGGAAGCATTCACTGTGCTCCTGGAGAAAGAAGGGAGGGGCAGCTCATTGGTTCCATGTTGAGTTCACTTGCTCTGCATTGTAGAGCACTATTTATGGAGCAACCCATTTAGAAGATCTCAATTATTTGAATATTTGATGTCCCTTTTTAAGTTCTGCTTCATAGTCCTTCACTGATATTGTATTTTCAAACTAAAATTTATTTGTAGCCGAAACCGGTTTGGCTCAGCGGATAGAGCGTCGGCCTCTGGACTGAAAGGTCCCGGGTTCGATTCCGGTCAAGGGCATGTACCTTGGTTGCGGGCCTATCCCCAGTAGGGGGTGTGCAAAAGGCAGCTGATCAATGCTTCTCTCTCATTGATGTTTCTAGCTTTCTAACCCTCTCTCTTCCTCTCTGTAAAAACTTAATAAAATATTTTTTTAATTAAAAAAAGTAAAATTTATTTGTAACATCCCCCCCCACAGTCCATATGGGGAACCTCCATGGTCATTCAGGGACCATGAAAAATTTGCTCAAGGGGCATGTTCCCAGCTGAGGTCACCCAAGGCAACGGTTTGTTTGCTTCTTGTTTAAGCTCTTTTTGTAGTCTATGTAGTATCATATTTTTTACATTTTTTTAATACTCTTTCCTGGGGATTTTGCTGTTTAAAATGGCTCCCAAGCATAGTGCTAAAGTGCTGTCTAGCAGTTCCTCAGAGCATTAGAAGGCTGTGACATAACATATGGGAAAATGCATCTGTTAGAGAAGAGTCATTCAGCCACAAGTTACAGTGCTGTTTGTCATGAGTTCACAGTTATTGAATCAACAATATATATTATATAAGCTGCCTTTAAGCAGAAGCACACATAAAGCAAATTCATGCATTGATTGATTGATGAAAATGTTCTGCGCGGAAGCTCATAGGAGTCCAACCCTGTGTTCCCCCTAGGACCAATGGCACAGTCTTCACTAATTCAGTATCTGTGGCATTGTAATAGAACGTAACTGCCGTGAGTGACAAATTTACTGTAAATATTTTGCAATTTATTTTAAAATTTTATCAGGTGTAGAATTGTATTAATCTTTTACTATTTTAAAATCATTTCTGAATACAGATGGGATTTTAGTTTCAGCAGTGGGTTTTCATAGAAACAGGCTAATGTAGCTGTTCTTCGGTTTGCCCAGGAGTGGAAACGTCAGTGTCTGTAATTCTGGTTATCTGACCTTGAACCTCTGGTGAACAAAGGGACTCCCTTTGCTCCTCTGTGTAGCTCCGAGAAGTGCCATCTGTTGAGGTAGGTGAAAGGGGTGCCCTCTGGTTGTGTTTTTCTACTCCTGCTGCTCCTCTGCAGAATATTTTTTTCACTGTTTAAACAGTTTTCATTTAATTCTCTCCCATGTTTAAATTCTCTATCTGTGTGCCAGGTGGCACTGTGGTTAAATGTGTTTTTGTTCCTTCTGCTAAGTACATAATTTATACAGGGCAGGAAGGGTCATTCCAGTGTTGTTAGGGAACTAATGAATTCTTTTCAAAGTAGGCTGTTTATTGTTGTTTTAACAACATCTATGTATTCAAAAGCAGATTGTTTTATATACAGAAGGTGGTTATTTCAGGAACTAAAGACTTTCTTTTCTAAATGCCTGATCCTTTCTGAGTACTTTAAATATGGACAATAATACCCTCTATTAATTGAAAGTTGTACATATTATATAAAAAAAATCTCATTATGTTCTAATGGATAGTTATCTAAAAGTTATTATAATATTACAATAAAGTATAGGAAGAGCCTGGGATATCCATCAGGAGAACAAGATTTTAATACTGACTCTGCTACTAGTTCACTATATAAATTTCTGTAAGTTAGTTGAATTGGGGAGGGGGGAGCGTTGTGAAATGAGGTCTTGAGACTGGGTTTCTTCTCTGGTACGTATCATCTGGTTAAAATGTGATGAGGTGCACCTGGTAAACATTCATAATGCCACAAAAACATTGTCATTATATCTTATGTCATTTTTATTAGTTATGAACCAATTGTCTTTCAGTCTTCACAAAAAAATTGAACAATTGTTCTATATCTTCAAAACACTTACTGAGAAAGATATAAGGGGAAAAAAGTCAGGCTTGAAATTCCTCTAAATGCTAACACAAATAAAATTAATATATAGACATTTTTGTTCAATATTATAAAGCTAAAATTAATTTTAAACACTTTAGAAAAAGTGAACATTTAAAATTGTTAGTATCTATAGCTCTCTTACCACCCTATTCTATATTATTGTAATAACTATATATTTATATAAGTTCTGGACCATCTTACATTTCTCTATTTCATAATACAGGTTATAGTCAGGGATTGAAAAGATTCATTATATAATTAGAGAATGTACAGATGTTGATGTAGAAAAGGGGATAAGTTGATAGAATTATTTTCATGTATTTTAAAAAGAATTAGGCTAGCATTTTCATTTTTATTCTTCTTTGGAACATTCTATGGTGTTCTTCATGACAGAGTTTGAATTTAGACTGATCACATTTTAAATTGAAAAATGCAGTTCAGCTGTTAGTACACAAATATGAAACAATTATTGCTGGAAGCACATTTATCCAGTATCCCTGTGTAACCATGGTGACACAGACCCGTGGCTTGAAAAATTTCACAGAACCTGCATCTATGAAAAACCCTCATGCTATAATTCTGGATTTGAGAGATCAGTTGAGAGAAGAAAGTGAAAGCAAATATACTTAAACCCCAGCATATACAGCACTATTTTTTTGTTTTGTTTTGTTTTGTTTCCTTTCTCATTTGGGGTTATAAATATAAACTATCCCTGTCATAATAACCTGTATGTATTTTTCACCTCAACAGAAATTAAAGGAGAACTAGTTTAATTCAGGGTGATATTCTCTTAAATTCCATCTTAATAAAAAGATACAGATAAAAATTAAAATACTATGTTGACATTAATAGATGGTAAATATCAGGCATCATGGAGACATGTGTCTTATGTATTTGTCAGCATCTTTTCCCCTTTGCCATCAAGTAGACAAAGTCTCACATTCTTAATCATCAGAGCCAGAATAACCAATCTCCTCCTCTTACTTATGGGGCTGCAAGTCTCCTGGGTTTATGATGCATATTTAAGTCAGATATACTGCAGTTTTGACAAGAGCCACTTGCCTTGAAATGTCTGACTAGGATTTTGCTCAATGTAATATTCAATAAAGCCAGCCTCAAGCTTCCCTCACCCTTCACTCTGGAAATCCTGAGGCTAGAGACTAAAAGTATCTAGACTGGGCAAAAGTAACTGGACATTTCTCAATGAGCTTCCTGTCTTTGAGTTCATCAGAATCAAGGGTGCTGATGCCTCTCAAGCAAAAAGCAAAAGTCTCATTTCCAAACTGCACTTCTCCAAGTCATAGGACCTTGTCTTAATCCGTTCAGGCTGCTATATATATAAAAAAAAAAAAAAAAAAAAAAAAGGACCACAGACTGGGTAGCATAAACAACAGACATTTATTTATTACAGTTCTGGAGATTGGAAGTCTGAGATAAGGGTATTTACATGTTTGAATTTTAGTGAGGACTCTCTTCCAGATTACAGACAACTGTCTTCTTGCTTTAATCTCACATAGCAGGGGAAGAGGGAGGGAAAGCTCTCTGTTAAAAGGGCACTAATCCCATCATGAGGACCCCACCCTTGTGACCTAATCTAATCACTCCCCAAAAGCCCCACCTCTTAATACTATCACTTTGGAGGTTAAGGCTTCAACATATGGATGGGGAGGAGGGACACAAACATTTAGACTACAATAGATCCAGAATAAAAGGGGAGAGGAAAGAAATCATCTAAAATGTTAAAGGGCGAAGTTAGACAATAAAACCTGTGGGGACAACTTTTTTCTCAAAAAGTAAATTAAAGAGTTAAGCTAGATTTTCTTTGGAAGGTAGCTATTAGATACTTGAAAATTACTTTTGTTGGAAAACAGTTACCAAGGTCAGGACATGCTGTTTCCTGGATTCTTGACAAGAGACTTTGTTTACTAAGGTGAAGACTCCTTTCCACATCATTTGGTTATTAAATCGCTAAATGGATTTCCAGGAAAATTTTGCAAACTTCCTTGCACTGAAAAGTCAATCTCTTTTATCAAAGCCAACTTTAATGTTTACTAAGATTTTGTTTTGACATGGTGCTTTTCTAAGTTCCACAAGGCACATTTTCAGTTTCTAAGAAAACCTGCTCTTTAAAACAATAGTTTAAGGATACTTAGTATGTAAGGTGCACTTTTGGTCTTGAGTATTACATATCTCGTGATCCTGATAATCTAGTCTTACTGAGAAACTCTATCTCATTTATAAAAGCTAATATGTTATATGTCATGCTAGTTAAAAATCTCTGATTTAAAACCTCATTAATATTTTTTGTAGATATATTGGCTTAAACTATTTGTCCCTGAAAATCCTTTTGATTAGCACTGGAACTGAATTCCTTGGGCTGCTGCAAAAGTGGTAAATGTCTGATGATTAAGACAACCACTGTGTGGAGGAGCCCAGGAACCACCAGTGCCTCCCATTTATTCCCTCCTGTGCATGCACAGGCCCAGGCTGTGGATGGCAAGTGTATCCCTCCATTTTCTTCCTTTAAAAAATGAAATGGGAAAGTTGTTTTCCAAGAATGTGGATAAAATGATTTAGGAGGCACTATGCTGTTTGTTTAGAAGTATGTTTTATTCCTGTAAACACTTGTGTATTCATGGACCTTAAAGGAGAGAGCAGAGAAACTACCGGTTGTGTAAAAGCCCTTTAAAGTGCCCTGCAACTGCCGAAACCGGTTTGGCTCAGTGGATAGAGCATCAGCCTGCGGGCTGAAGGGTCCCGGATTCGATTCTGGTCAAGGGCATGTACCTTGGTTGCAGGCACATTCCCGGTGAGGGGTGGTGTGTGCAGGAGGCAGCTGATCGATGTTTCTCTCTCATCCATGTTTCTAACTCTCCATCCCCTCTTCCTTTCTCTCTGTAAAAAATCAATAAAATATATTTTAAAAAAATAAAAATATAAAAAATAATAAAATAAAGTGCCCTGCAACTGACAGAAGGAAAATGCTCTATGTGAAGGCTTCTTATATCAGGTTGGATTCTTGAGTTTAAGTTGAAATAAATTAGATAATTATTTTTTTTTAAAGTTTGTACAAACTTCAAGAAAAGTTTGATTTAAACTTTTAAAGCCATGACAGGTACTGGGAGTAGAGTGTGACAAGTTTGGGGTGGGGAGGGATTACAAGTTGCTGTGAGAGACTGTAAGAATGAGAGCTGAACCAGAGTGTGTGGTGTGGGGTGTGTGTGTGTGTGTGTGTGTGTGTGTGTGTGTATGTGTGTGAGTGTGTGTGTGTGTGAGTGTGAGTGTGTGTGTGTGTGTGTGTGTGTGTGTGTGTGTATGTGTGTGTGGAGTTGAAAGAAGAAGGGTTATTATGAAAGAGAAAATTACATTAGGCTAAGATAGCCTGGGATTGGGTGGACACTACCAAGACGGAATGACAGGGGCAAAGATATGGACCTAGTAACCCGTACCATCACTGGTCACATAAAATTAACCATCACACCATTGATATCTGATGGTTGTTGAAACTAATTACTAAGAAGGTATTATTAGCCATTTGCAGGTTAGTGTTGCAATCTCTGATGATACCTAAGGAGTAGACAAAGTGAGATGGTCACCCACAGTGAGATGCATTTGAAGCCTGGTGGTTTGAGTCAGTGAAAGTTTTGAGAAGTTTTGCTATCATCATGTTTCATCAACCTGAAATTATTCACAAGCTTGATATATTACTACATCCAGGACACTCAGTGACATTTGATGAAGTGGTAATTATACCAAAGCCCAGTAATAGGAAAGAATGTATTAAAGTATATAAATGACAACCTATTAGAATATTACCCATTATAGAATAGTTCAGACATGATGATCTCATCCATATTGCCTTTGTTTTATAAAATGATTTCTCTTGCAAAGAGTTTAGTTCAACAAAGCTTTGAGATGAACAGAAAACAAGATCCAACACCTCCCTTTTCAGCATTCAAAATTACTTCTACTACCACAAATTTTAAAATATTCTTTGAAATATGCATATTTTTCTTGTCTGATGACTTTATGCTAGTGACATGATCAGATAACAAATAGGATTATTTTCTTAAACTAGCAGTTACTATAGAATAAAGAAAATTCACTTCAAAAATGTTTTTTGCTCTTAGCTCTGAAACTGACAGATTTTGAACAAGTTATTATTTTCCATGAATTTCTCTTCATTGGTCAAATTAGGACTATAAAATATGTCTCACAGGATTTGTCCCAAGGATAACTAAAAAATAAAAGTGAAGGAATTTAGAAGAAAAACATAGACACTTCAAAAGGTATCTCATTATTATGCATTATAATCTTAAACATTATATTACAGCCTTTGACTTATTTTATCTTTATTTATATTGTATTAGAGGTCTGATGCATGAAATTCATGCAAGAGTAGGCCTTCCTTCCACCAGTTGCTGGCACCTGGGACCTGGGCTACCCTCTGGCCCTGGCTTTGTCCAGAATAATGTCTGTTCTAATTAGCATATTACCCTTTTATTATTATAGGTTATATTATGCCATTTTTAAAGTAATATGCACATACACTTTTCACATTAAGTACCATGAAAATGTTAGAACAGGGAAAATAAATCATATTGTTAACAGGGTATTTCTATTTCTATAAAGAAGCCACTGACAATTTTAAGATAGTATTTGATTGAAGGGACTATCTTTGGCAGGATGGAGTGATAGCAATAGTTATCTTTGACTTGATTCAATTGCTTCAGCAAATTTATTTTGTGGCAATAAACATAAATCATTTAAGATTGTCAGAGTGAGCAAATTGGCTCTTCCAGGTTTTGTTAATATCATAGTTGAAAAAACTGTCTATGTGGCATTTAATAATATATGTTGTGTTGACAGTACTTATTTTTGCATAGCTGTTCTGTATCAATACATTTAGCTTCTCTTCTGCAGTGAATAACAATTTCTTTAAAAGTAATATAAATTATTGACAAATGGAAAAGAATTCAAGAGAATTTGGCTCTGTTTCATGAGATTACACACATATCTATTGCATTCTCTCTCTCCCTCTCTCCCTCTTTCCTTCTCCCCCCCCCTTCTCTCTCTCTCTCACCAAAATCAGATGCCCTATACCAAGAACTAATGTATAAATATGGTGAAAAAGTGGAATGCTTTAACCAACACTTAGACCTTTATGCAATGTTATCATTGAGCATAAGATACTTTCTTAGAATTTATTAAACTTCTTATAGAAATGTGCATCTAAATATGCAAAGATGCCCTGAATACTGCTTAAAACATTTTTTGTTTGCTTCTTTGCATTTTAAAAATGTAATACTTTCATTTGTTACCAGTAAATTCACTACAAGGTGAATCACTTTAAAATTGACCCAGAAATGCAAATTTAAAATTGTTTCTAGTGAATGTAGGTAAATAGATTAAACCTAAAGGGGGAAGAAGGTTAAAATGGGTTTCAAAAAGCTTTTCATGGATAAAAAAAGCAAAATGTTTTAAAATGTAGTCATTTTGAGGTGAACTTTTATTTAAACTATAAGATACTATGAATTAGAGAAATAATAGGCAATTCTGGGAAATATTTGTCAAAATGTTGGAACAACAATAAAACCTTCTTTAAAGCCACTTTTGTTTCTCCTACTGATGAAAACGTTTATACCATATATAAAGGACATGTACATCCTACATGTCTTTCGGTATAAGTTCAAATTTAAAATAAAAAATTAGATATAATATGCCGAGGCTCCTTGTAAGTGTCCTCAGACTGCCTACTCCCTCTCTATCTCCATAAAAGAGTAAAATATGACCCAACATATTAACTCACCCTTTGTACCTCTGCAGAATTTTTTTCATACAGAGACTTCAAAGTACTTTTACAAATGTAAATTAACAAGCCTCACGTTATTTCTCCCCATAGAGGTGGTTCATATAAGTAACAGAAATCTACCTAAGTGACCTACTCAAGTTCACCTGGTAAGTCCTTTGTGTGATCTGGTAATGGGTTCCCAAAGTGTGCAAATACCTTGCAGCCTCATCGTAGATCCAAATTCACATTCCCTTGGCAAGTACCACTGGTGGAAAGGATAGTCTTCTTTCAAAGTCAGGCTCCTATCAGTTGGCCTTTCCTTAGCCTCACCAAGCACCCACATCTGGAAACCCAGAAATCAGCGTTTCTCCTTCCTATCTTAAGAGCTGAGTGAGGATAGAACATGATTGTGGGGTGTGTGTGTGTGTATGTGTGAATTTTTAAATTAAATTTATTGGGGTGACATTAGTTAATAAGATCATATAGGTTTCAAGTGCACATTTCTCTGATACATGATCTGTATATTGCATTGTGTGCACACCACCCAAAGTCAAATCATCTTCTGTCAACATATACTTGATTCCTTTACCCTTTCCTGTCTCCCCATCCCCTTCCCTCTGGTAATCACCATACTGTAGTCTGTGCCTGTGTGTTTCAGTTTTATATTCCATATAAATGAAATCATATGGATTCTTAGCTTTTTCTGCCTGGCTTATTTCACTTAGCATGATCTTCTCAAGGTCAATCTTTGTTAGAACCATACTGTTTATTTTTAAGATATTTTATGAATCATTTTTTATTAAATATCTAGTTGGCCACATCTTCTTTTGTTCTCAAAACTCTTCTTTTAATGCAGCCAACAGATATTTATTAAACTCATATTTTGTTGCTACTCACTGTTCTAAACGTGGAGGACATTGTAGTCATGTGCTCCTACCTTTATGGGAAAGACAGGTAGTAAGCAAGAATCATATATATGTTAGTTAGTGTTATAAAGCAGACAAATATGATGAGCTGGTTGAGCTAGGTAGCAGTGGATGGATCAGGGAGGCCCTCTCTAAGCAGGTGATAAATATTTTTAAAATCCTCACCTGAGGATATTTTTCCATTGATTTTTAAAGAAAATGGGAGAAAGAGGGAAAGACAGGGAGAAATACTGATGTGAGAGAAACACATCGATTGGTTGCCTCCTGCAGGTGCCCTGACCAGGGCCTTGGCCAGAGAGGAGCCTGCAACCGGGGTACCTGCACTTGACTGCAATCCAAACCGGGGATCCTTTGGTCTTCAGGCCAATGCTCTATCCACTGAGCAGACTGACTAGGGCTAAGCAGGTGATTTTTGAACTGAGACCTGGAGCATGAGAATAAGTTAGATTTTTCTTTTTCTTTTTTTGTTGTTTTGTTTTACAGACTTTCATTGCTAATAATATAAATATCAATCTCTAATATCCCACATAAAGAAACAAACAGGCAAAAAACGCTTCGGGGGCCTTTTTCCCCCAAAGTAAAAGGGTCTTAAACCACAGGTGAGAAAACACAGTGGTTTATTACCAGCCATGATTGGTCCTTTTCCTGCTCTGACCCCATAAGGTGCAGTTGTGATGGAAGTACTAACTGTTCCCTGGCTGGGCTGCGGTGTTTGGACTTTGTAGCCCAGGAAGCTGATTTTTGGTGACCTGTTGGGCTTGGACTAGTTAGCCTGTTTTCTCTTCTTTTTAATCATTTCTTTACCTTTGATTTTTTTCTTATTTTTCCCTTTCTCATATTTTGTTTTCTCACTTTTCTAAAATATTTTTATTGATTTTTAGAGAGAGAGGAAGAGAAATGTAGGGGGGGGGAATATTGATGTGTAAGGGAAACATCAATCAGCTACCTCCAACACGCCCCCTACTGGGGAAAGAATGAGCAACCCAGGTATGTGCCTCAGCCAGGAATCAAACCAGCGACCTTTCAGTACACAGGATGATACTCAACCAGCTGAGCCACATTGGCCAGGGCTAAATTTACATTTTAAAATGATAACTTCAAAGATAAAGTAGAGAAACAATTAGGAGGGCAAACTCAGAAACTAACTCAGAGGCTAATAAAACAATCCTAGATACCCTGCTCCCCTCACCCTCCAGAAAAGAGCAATAGGGATATAATGCTGAATATTTGGAACAGAAAGATGGATTTTCTCAAAAACATTTAAAGTGGTGATCTGAAAATGAAAACCTCAAATGAAGCAAGATTGTTAAGTGTTCTAAAATGAGAGTGGAGCTTTAAAAGCTGCTCAACAGATCCTGGGAATTTATAGGTATAATATTCTTTAATTGAACTATTTTAAAGCTAATCAGAAGTTGTGCAGCACGAAGGCACTTGCAGTTTTTTTTGGAGATAGATCTGAATCCTGCTGCTGGGAGCTTAAAAAGGGAGCAATGGCAGAACTGTAGCATTGTGTCCTTGCTTGTCTTATGCATTGACAAGTCTTTCTTCATGAAAATACAAGCACCCTGAAAAACAGAGAAACCACTCATTTTAATTTTATTGGAAAAGTGCAAGTGAAATCAGTGGTGGTAAAATAAGTCTTGGCATTCATGCAGAAACCTGGGATTATCTTGAAGGCATCAGAAAATTTCAGACAATATTTTTTTTCTAATCTTCAAAGGAAGACAAAAAGGAATTAAGTAACAAATAGCATAATAAATCCATAGTTGCTTTGTCATATCCAGTGACTGGCTTGTGTTTGCTCGAAAAACAAGAACTCATCATAAAAATCCAAAATCAGTTAAATCTAATCTCTGGCCAAAGATTATTTATTTTCTAGGGATTCTTTATTGTTTTTAATGAGGCATTTAACAAAATGTCTTATGGCAGCCTTTTAGATAAGATATAGATAAATTGGTTTGTTTATAGTACTAGAGGCACGGTGCATAAAATTCATGCACGGGGGTGGGGGGGAGGGATGTCCCTCAGCCCAGTCTGCACCTTCTCCAATCTGGGAACCCTCGAGGGATGTCTGACTGCTCCTTTAGGCCCAATCCCAATGGGTTTGGGCCTAAACGGGCAGTTGGACATCCCTCTCACAATCCAGGACTGCTGGCTCCCAACTGCTCACCTGCCTGCCTGCCTGATTGCCCCCTAATCACTTCCCTGACAGCCTGATCAATGCTTAACTGCTCCCCTGCTGGCCAGATTGCCCCTAATTGTCCTCCCCTGCTGAGCTGGTCACTTCTAACTGTCCTTCCCTGCAGGCCTGCTCTCTACCAATTGCTCTCCCTTGCAGGCCTGTTCCATCCCAACTGCCCTCCCCTGCTCGCCTAATTGCCCACAACTGCCCTCCCTTGCCATCCATCTTGTGATGGCCATCTTTGACCACATGAGGGTGGCCATCTTGTGTGTTGGAGTGATGATCAATTTGCATATTACTCTTTTATTAGATAGGATGGGTAGGTGAAATGATAGCTGTTTGAAGTTGTTTCTGGAGAATGTGAAGAGGAAAATAGCAGTCTGAGAGGAGAACGAACTGCAGGGCTTATACAAAGCATGGCCAACCAATTGAAACAATGATCATCCTAGGGGTCAATATGGATGTCATGACTAGGTTCAGATAAAATCTGCACAGAGACAAGGCTGAGTAGTTTAACAAAAACTATATTCGTTATAAGCCAAAAGGGTGAGTGGTATGGCAACTAAAAGATAATAATAGTAAGGTATTAGGCTCCATTAGTACAAAAAAGGAGGTAAAAATCTCATTTCATCTGAATTGACTATGTCAGAAATTTATTTTTTTAGGCTTTAGAAGTCAGGGATATTGAAAAAATTATAATCAGAAAAGTGTTAACAGATAGAAAGTCTGTAGAAACACCTGAAAAGGTGGCTTTAAAGAAATAATAGACAAAGTCCATGTATTTCTACACTGAGTGGCCAGGCTATTATAATCTCTGAACATATAATAATCTAGTCACTCAGTGTATATCCTATATAATAAAAGGCTAATATGCAAATTGCCCCCTCGACCAGGAGTTCGACCAGGAGGCAGGCAGGCCAACTACCCATGTCCCCTCCCACTGGTAGGCTGGCCGGATCCCACCCATGCACGAATTCATGTACCAGACCTCATATATATGCACACACACACACACACACACACACACACACACACACACACTGAGTGGCCAGATTATTATGAGTTCAGAGATCATAATAATCTGGCCACTCAGTGTAGATGCAGGACCAGGAACAACCCACAGAAATTACTGAAAACTGGAGTTCGATTCCAGAGGAGCACAACCTTTTTACCACTCAGAGTTGCCTAAAAACAGAATGGGCTACTTTTCCAGTGAGAAAAAGTTTGTGCAAGTACTGATCCTCAGAAAGTCATCTTACTAATTATTCCTGAAATCAGGAATTAAACACTTTGAACAAACTTGCTAAGTGTAGCTTTTTCCTTCAATTCACAAAGAAAATTTAATGTTTCCAGTGGAGTTCGAGATGTTCTTCTACAAGTGAAAATTGCACAAATTACAGGGAAAATGATTAATACTCATTATCAATCACTGGCAATGTTCTCATATTTTAGTCTCAATATTCAGGAAAATAAAATCGCTTGTTCTGTTCTTTTAGCCAGCCTGTTCCCTTCCACTCATTAATTTATCTCAGAAACTACACTTTTCAAATTTAAAGGCCCCTAATTAGAATGTTGAATATTGATGGGAAAAAGTAAAATGAATATATTACCAGGGAAAATAAAAAATACTTGTCATCCACTTGACTGTGTCTTCTAGATTTGCTTCATCCATTGTAAGTTTTGGTATTTATCTTAAAATACAGTGTATAATGATATTGTAAACTTCCCCACGTTTCAAACACCTTTGGCTTACAAGGTCACATAAACTATTTTTATAAATATTGATAGGACATAAGATTCTTAAAAATGCAATAGCTCTTGTTGAGACGATGTCATCATTCATTATTCATAGAGATTCACAGCCAGGAGGAATATCAGAGATCTTACAATCTATCATATCAGCATAAGATAAAGACTTGCAATCAACTGAGGCGACATGAGCAGGCTTGCCCTGTCACCGATCATTTGCCCAGGATAAAGAACTCAGTAAATGTTCATTAAGCCTCTGTTCCTTACTCAAAGAAACTTTGATTCTTGCAATATTAAACAATTATTTATTAATAATGGAAGGCTTGTAGAAATAGTCCCTGATTGTCTCAAGATTTGTTCCCCGGTACTGCTATTTTATTATCTTTTCCAGAACCTGCATACGTAGCTATCAGTCTAACGCTGTTTCAGCTCCTTGACTTCATTCTGTGAAATGAAGGAGTCATATGTGGAAGTGCCTTAAAGGTCTGGAAGATAGGTTTTACTGACTAGCAGCAGGGTAGGTCAGGAAAAGGTGGTTTTCTTTGAGGTTTTGTTTTTGTGGAGTAGGAAGACTAAAGGGAAAAGTACCAAAGGAAAGACTATAGAAGAGGTGTTTTCCTTTTTACCTTAATAGTATGCTGTTTTACGACTAAATCTTTTTTGAATCTTTATTGTTTAAAGTATCACAGAGGTCCCCTCTCCCCACCCTCCCCTCGCATTGCCCTCCTCCACCTGATTTCCTACAGAAATCTGTATGTATAACATTACACAGGACAAACCAAAAGTCATGAGATCCCTTTTTTAGGAAATCACTTAGATGCCTGTATTTTCTTTTTTTTCTTCTTTTTTTTTACCAACCAATGGACACAAAACTCTGGGGAGGGAGGGTATGTATGGGAGGGGCGGGGGCAATGTTAAAATATGTACACAGATAATAATTTAATAAAAAAAAATTTTAAAAAAGACAAAAACTGCCGAAACCGGTTTGGCTCAATGAATAGAGCGTCGGCTTGGGGACTGAAGGGTCCCAGGTTCGATTCCGGTCAAGGGCATGTACCTTGGTTGCGGGCACATCTCCAGTAGGGGGTGTGCAAGAGGCAGCTGATCGATGACTCTCTCTCGTCAATGTTTCTAACTCGCTATCTCTCCCCCTTCCTCTCTGTACAAAATCAATAAAATATATTTTTTTAAAAACAAAACAAAACAACAACAACAAAAAAAAGACAAAAACTATCTGATGCCTGTATTTTCATGTATAGTCGATTTGCCATTAAGGCTACATTTGTAACCAGAGTCCTTTTCTCTAAGATCCTGCTAAATGTCTCAAATGAATGCATCACATATGTTTCAGATTTAAACTCTAAGTTGGTGTCTGGGTCTCACCTTTCAATCGAGCTTCTCGTGCATTTCCAGTATCAGATTAGTGGTAGCTCTTTTCAGCCATGTAGCCATGTTGTGACCTTGGCATCATCTTAATCTTCCCATCTTTGTTCTTACCCTGAATCACCATAGCATTCTGTTCAATATTTATCACTTCAATATTTTGTGACTCATTGTTTTACCATCTAAACCCCACTTTTCTTTTCTTTTTTTTCTTTTTTTATGAGCCCATTTATGAATAGTCTGTCAGTTTGTCCAGCCTTATCTTGTGGCACTTCCTTTCTCACATTTTTCAATCAATATTGATTAATATCTTGTATCTGTCCTCTAACAGTGTTTTTCAACCTTTTTTGGGCAAAGGCACACTTGTTTCATGAAAAAAATCACGAGGCACACCACCATTAGAAAATGTTAAAAAATTTAACTCTGTGCCTATATTGACTATATATAAAGTAATTCTCTTGAATAGGAATTAAATAAATACAAAGAAAGTATTTTATAATTACTTTATTATGAAATATTAAGTAAACAAAATAGTGAAAAATTATAAAATTCTTGTCTTGTCTGCACCTACGGCACACCAGGCAACATCTCGCGGCACACTAGTGTGCCGCGGAACAGCGGTTGAAAAACGCTGCTCTAACTTCTTTTTAAGCTCTTATGACTGAGATGGTTTAGCAAGTTGAGTTCCCTTTACTGTGCTGCTTTGTCATTGGCTAATTAATATAAATAAGACTTACATTACTACAACATATTTCTGGTCACAGAAACATCACTGAACTTTAAGTAAAGACTTAAAAAAACTTAGAATGTTAAACATTGAAATAAATTTAGAAAGATTACTAAAAATGAGAAATGATAATAAACCTGCTTATTCCAGTGTTCAGGGTCAAGGGTGTCGAGAGACTATTTAGGTAGCTTAGGGCACAAGGCAAGACCCATCCCCGGCAGGATGCCCTTCCATTCCAGGGCCCACTCACACCTACCCCCCTACTGACTCAGACTGGTACAATCAGACACACCCACTCACCTCACCTAGCATGCACATCTTCAGGATGTGGGAGGAAACCAGTGTACGTAGAAGAAACCCACACAGACCAGGGAGAATGTGCAAACTCCAACATGATATTGAATGAAACTCGTTATTTGAGGAACAGCTATATATAAATAGGCAAGTGTTCCTGTCTCAATGAATATTATACACCAGCTTGCTAAATAAAAAAAATAGTTATTATCTTGACTATTACCTTACCTGAAAACAACCATACTGTACTTTCAAATAATATTTTATTTTTCTGAATAAGTTCCATCACAGTTGATTTAAAAATGTAAACATAACACTAAGAAGAATTATTCTGATTGCAAAATCAGAGTTATAGTCTTGGCTACTAATGTTTCTACAATAATGTTAGAGAAGTTTCATATCTATTGTACAAGGGAGCAACCTGTTTTTCTCTTTCTAGAAAGTATATTGCTTTTACATTACTAGAATTAAAATTAAAACTAAGGTGTTTACTTTTATAAATGTTTCAGTACTCTTCACTTATTCTGTGTTGCGATAGTTACAATGGTGGCTTAATGAAATATTTAAGTGTTATTTTAAGACTCTTTAAAGTTTAACTGCATTTATCATTTTTATTGGGAAAAGAATATGATTATTTTTAGTACTTTGGGAAGAGGAAGCCAAAAGTAAAAATTTCAAGCAAAGAAATATGCTGTAGACTTTCTTAAAGACCACTAAACAAAAATAGAGACTGAAGCTGTGTATGGAAAAGAACTCCAGAGTTTTCATAGTTAATAGTTGATGAGTTTGGAAGATCTGCTAGAACTGAATTTTGAAAACACTTCAATGGTACATCTTGGGGGAAGGGGGGAGACGAACATTGAACATTGCTTTTACTCAATGCCAGTATAAAATTGCCTGTAATGTTTTATTTTATAATAGAGGCCCAGTACCTGAATTCAAGCACCAGTGGGATTCCTCAGCCTGCCCTGTGCCCTTTCGGAATCCTAGACCCATCGGATGATGTAGGACTGCAGGTTTTGGCCTGATCTCCTGGCCTGCTGAGACCGGGCCTCAACCTGCAGTCCTACATCCCCGGAAAGACGTATCAGTGCTTGAAGCAGGAGGTACTATGGAGGAGCCTGAGCCCGGGCCTGGCGCTGTGCTGCTCCCACTCATCCTGGCCCCGCTGCATCTGCCATGGGCTTGTGCCCTGTCAATCCCGTCGGAAGAGGCTTGCACCTCCACAGCAGCACTCGCCAGATGTGAGCTTAGCATCTGGCTCCCATCTGTTAGCTGAGTGGTGCTCCCACTGTAGGAGCACATTGACCATCAGGATGCAGCTCCTGCATTGAGCGTCTGCTCCCTAGTGGTCAGTGCACATCATAGCAGTTGGTTGACCAGTCCTTCGGTTGGTCAGTTGACTAATTGCTTAGGCTTTTATATGACAAAGTAAGCAACCAAGCCAAGGCAGTCAAGGTAAGACTATGGAGGGTTTTTTAAGTCAGACAGAGAAGCTCCCATGCAGCAGGGATACAGTAACTCGTAAGTACAAAAAATTCTCAATGAGAAACAGTGTGAATTTGTCAGTAATGTTCATGTAGGTGAAGCAGTCACAGAGCTAACACTGCAGTTCATGAAGCTGGGTGAATATGATAGCTATTTTAAAGAAAACATGAAAAACTTATGACTAAGTGTCTATACAAACAACAGAAAAGAATTCCTGAATTCTTTCACATTTTTTGTTATGATGCACAAAAACGGTACAGAGAAGAGAACCAGTCTGAAGGAAAATGTCACATTTTTCATTTTATTCAAGTTGGATTTAGGTGAGGGCAAGAAATTCTCATGGATGTATCCAATTACTTGTTGAAGAATGAGTGGCAGTCCACAGGATAACCAAGAATGTTTGAGTTGACATTATTATGGAAAAATGAAGGAGCAACACTGAAAGTATTTTCAGACTACTTATCTTACTCTACAAGTTGGCAATTATTTTGCTTTGATTTCATTATTTGAATTTGGAATATAAGCTCTTTTTCATTTCAAAAACAAATATATATATATATATATATATTTTGTTTTTGTTTTTATTTCAGAGATGAAGGGAGAGGGAGATAGAAACATCAATGATGAGAATCATTGATCGGCTGCCTCCTGCAATTCCCCCTCGCTCAGGATCCAGCATGCAATCCAGGAATATGCCCTTACTGGGAATCTATCTGTGACCTCCTGGTTCAATAGGTCCTCAATCACTCAACAGCGTTGGCCGGGCGCTTGTTTTTTAATTCAGCTAATATTTTTAAGTGTTAATGAAGCATTTTACATGTGCAACTTTTTATGTATATCCTTTCAAGGTCCTGGTCTCCACTGGATTGGTTGGTGCCAGGGCAGAGGGTCATTAGTCATCAAAGCTGGTCCTAATGATGTCAGCCATGGTGTTGCCCTCTCCCAGCCTCCTGCCCTTTTAACCCCTCCTCCCCCCGCCAGCCTGGAACTGAAACACAACTGAGGCCTAGAAATTGTCTCTAGTTTGACCAGTACTCTGCCTCTGTTGTCAACAAACCCAAAGCTTTATTCCTAAGATTATTTTATGTGGATTAGAACCTCATATCCAGAGGGCATAATGCTGAAAAGAGTGGTTGAGCAAGGGCTTGTATGGAAGTCATATGAAGCTATTCTCTGACATCTTTGTTCCCCTGGGCATAACTAGTGAGATGTCAGGGGAGGGAATGTCAGGGAAGGGGCTGTACTGCATGACCAGCAATATGCTGAGGAAGGAAAGGACACCCTGTGGGTGATGTCCCCTCTTATAACTGTATTTTGCTAATCACCCAAGACTTCCCATCATGGTGACGTTCTATACCATGCCTGTCATTCCTACTCTGCTCATGCCTGTCTAACTGGCTACTACAACTCAGAGGAGATAAGTGGAGTTTAGAGAGTGGTGCAAAATAAATCAAAAAAGAGTCTCATTTTGATTCTTCGGGGAACATCATGCAGAGTCTCATTAAGGAAATAGTACACTATCCTGAGGCAACAAGGAGATGAAAGGACTTGCATTTGTAGAGGATTATTCATAGTATCTGGTGGAAAGTAGATTCCAGGAGGCCAGCTGGAGGCCAAAAGCTAATTTGGAGGCAATCAAAGTGTTCTAGGACAGGAACGATGATGGCCCTTGTTGAGGCATTGAGAGTGAAGCTCAAGAGAAAATGAGTAGATTTACATGTTATTTAGAAGATGACCAAACTAGTAAGTTATACATAGTGAGTTGCTATTGTACTTTTTTTTTTTTTATTGTCCAAGTTTTCTTTAAGATTATTGGGGTTGTGGTTATGATTAGTCTTTTTATTTTTTAAAATTTTATTGATTTTACAGCGAGAAAGAAAGAAACATTAATTTGTTGTTCCTCTTATTTGTGCATTTGTTGGTTGCTTCTTGTATGTATCTGACCAGGGATCAAACCTGCAACCTTGGCATCTATATTTATAAAAGCCTAAGCAACCATTATGACCAATTGACCAGTTGACCTGTTAGGTATGATGCACACTGATCACTAGGGGACACATGCTCAACAGAGGAGCTACCCCTTGGTGGTCAGTGTGCTCCCACAGACAACCTCCCACAGTTGGCCAACCTCCTGCAGTTCCTCCCTGATTGCCTTGATCATCGGCCAGGCCGAGGGACCCCCACCTGTGCACAGATTCATGCACTGGGCCTCTAGCCTATACGTATAAAAGTCTAAGCGACCAGGACTGGAATGATCAGAACGATCGGTTGCTATGACATGCACTGACCACCAAGGGGTAGACACTCAATGCAGGAGCTGCCCCTGGTGGTCAGTGAATTCCCATAGCCAACCTCCCCTGGCCACCCAAACTTCTGCAGTCCCTCCCCCAGACTGGCAGGCCCTGACCTTGGCTGGCCAACCTCCTGCAATTACTTCCCCAGCCAACAGGCCCTAATTGCATGATTGGGGTTGGGCTAGGGGCTGGGACAGGGAACCAGGGGTGGGTGGTAGTGGATATGATCCCATTCCCAGGGGGCTGAGGATCGCTCCCTCCATGGGGCCAGTGACCAACTTCCCATGCCCTGCCTCTCCCCCTGGAAGGCGGGCCCCAATGGGCCCACTGCCCACCCACTGTGGTGGCAGTGCAGCAGTAAGGGAAGGAGGAGTGGAGGGGCGGCAGGGAACCATGCAGTGACAAAGAGCCAACGATAGATGCGTTGGTGTCCAGCATCCTTTCCTTCTGCTCCCAGCCTGGCGACCATCACCACTACTCCGAACCCTGCTGGGGCCTTCAGGCCCTGGGTTGGGATGGGGAACTGAGGAAGGGTGGTGGTAGACGTGGTCCCTTTTCCAGGGGTCCTGGGGACTGACTCCCTCCTCAGGGCCAGCAGCTAACCTTTCTTGCCTCATTCCTTCCCCAGGCCAATAGGCCCCAATCTGCCCACCACCCGACCACCATGTTGGCAGCACAGAAGCAAGGGAAGGAGGATGGGGGGAGGCAGGGAACCTCATTGTGGCAAGGCGCCAATGATGGCAGCATCAGTGTCCAGTGTCTGTTTCTTCCATGGCGCCCTGCGACTATCACCTCCTCTCTGGTCCGGCCCTGATTGGCCTGGCCCTGATCAGCCCTGATCGCTGGCCAGGCCTACGAGCCCCACTTGTGCACAAATTTCATGCATTGGGCCTCTAGTACTGGCATAATGCTTTAACCAACAGAGCTATCAACCCAGAGCACGATTAGTCTTTTTAATCTGGATACACATGCCTTATATCCTGGAGAATACCTTTATATTGCTTTATTTTAAAAAAAATCTTGTCCCTTATCATCTACATTCTATATTTTGGGATGTTTTCATTGATTACTTATTTATGCCTATTCTTCATCCTGCACTTGGCCATTTTCTTAATTCCCTTCTTTTGTGTTTTCTTTGTTACTTCCTAATGAAGATTTCCTCATTTTATCTTTCAAATTTTATAGTTATTTAATTTCAGCTACGATATTTTACATTTTCGAGAGGTCTGTTTTCTTCTTTAGTTTCTTTTCATAATACTTATGTCATGAATGCAGCTTTTCTTCTTTTATTTCTGTGAAAAATAACCATATTCATAATATCAGCATTTTCTTCTGCTCTGTGTATTATGACAGTTTACCCATATTTTCTCTGTAGGCTTGTTTTGGTTTCAATGGTAAGTAAGGAACCTTCTCAACTATTTTGTGAAATTTAATTGTTGTATTTTTGTGATTAGTAGAGAGACACTTAAAAAGCTGAGTGTCTAATCTCTCCTTGGTGGTGGGAATTTTGGAATTGTTGCAGTTTGCTGTGCTAACCACCTCTCTGTTGCTTTCATAATTTTTAAAAATAAATTACAATTCTGGGTTTTAAATGCCCCTGAGTTTCATAAAAATTGTGTTTCTGCTTCGATTCTCCTTAATTTTATATTTATGACTTCTAAGTGCAGAAAGCATGTTTAGAAACATCTGAATTTTGTCATCTTAAAACATGAAGCCTGCCATTTAATTCTGTGTAGGTTTTTATTGAGCTGTTTTTAGGAAACTGAATTGTGTTGACTTTGCTCTGAGAGTATTGTATAATTTAATGAACAATTACATATAGTTCAGTCTTTATTTTAATATATTTTATTGATTTTTTTATAGAGAGGAAGAGAGAGGGATAGAGAGTTAGAAACATCGATGAGAGAGAATCATTGACCATCTGCCTCTTGCACACCCGCTATTGGGGATGTGCCTGAAACCAAGGTACATGCTCTTGATTGGAATCGAACCTAGGACCCTTCAGTCCGCAGGCCGTTGCTCTAACCACTGAGCCAAACAGGTTTTGGCTATATAGTTGTCTTAAGAAAACTCTTTTTTGACTAATGTGCTACAGTGTTCACTTCTAAGCCAGTAAGCCTAATAAAGTACGAAATAAATAGATGTTTTATTAATTAGAAAATTATTTGTAGATGATAAGACATATGTTTCAAGATCTGGTGGTTTTCAGATTAAATAGGTAACATTAACTCTTTTGCTTTTCTGATGACTCTTTTGAAATTGACATACGCTTTCAATTATAGTTTAATTGGATTGTAACCATGTTTATCTTTAAAAGAGGCATGCTGGAAGGTAACAGGAACTAGTTTCCTGAACTAGACTTCTTAACTGTTTTGGGGTTTTTTTTTCTCCCACTGGGACTATAGATGAGATACCTTCAAGCAAAAATAATATAAATTGTACTGATAATGGAGATGGGAGTAGCTGAAAAACTATCTTATTCTGTGGTGTGTGTGTCAGGGGGAGAGACGTGTTATAACATCATTCAGGATATTTGGCTGGTTCTGAGTTGTTTTCTTATCAGATCGATACCTTTTTTTTTTTTTTATTCTCTTGGGCCACGTTTTCTAATTTCACACTAGTTTTTTCAACAGAATAAGGTCTTTAATAATCACAGATAATTTCATTGTGTTTTATGATAAGGTAGTTAGTTGATATAATTCAATATGAAAAGAAAATTGGGGTTTGTGTTGTCCTTCAGTTTTCTTTTCATGTTAGGAAATCTACCTTTCTCCTTTATATTTGATTAAATGTAATTCATAGTGATACTTTGATACTGCTGAGAGGCATCAAAAATGTATTTCCTTCTTCAATAGAAACCACATTTTTAGACCTGACGTATTAAGACATTAAAAGCAAATAAACACAAACACATACATGAAAACAAAATCCCACAAAAAAACCCATTCCTGCTTTTGCATCCCAACTTGCTGGTGCCTCATGAATCAAAATGCCATATAGACTTGACATCTGGGATGTTTAGCATAATCTGCCAGGGTTCCCTGCTCTTCAAATGAAAAAAAATATAATGGCTGTAAGAATTTACTTAAGAGAAGTCTTCTTTATTGTAGAACTCAGGGAATGAGTATAATTGTAAGAGATTTCTATACAATTAATGTAAGGCTGAAATTTGAACCACATGATAACCAAATCTATTACAAATCCAAAAGCAATGTGCTTTTAAGAGGAATTGGCTATATGTTCCAGCTATATGATAGTCAGTGCCTCCTGAGCAAATTGTTAACTGAGACTCAGAATTGGGATTGATCACACAAATTATTTCTACCAAACCCCAACCTCCATTTTAAGATTAACCAACATTGCCTCATAACGGAATAAGTTCTCCAGATTTACCTTTTGAACACCTTGCTATAGACTTGTGCTTTGATCTCTTATCAGGTTGATGCCAGTTTATTAAATGTCACCTCTTGCTTTCCCGATTAAAATAAACTCTGCCTTTTCTTGTCAACATCTGAGTCATACTTGACTTGAGATTTCTCTTAGAATTTTGAAAAACATAAAATGATAGTGATCATGCTCTTTGGTATTTAGAAGCAGGAATATTTCTGGGTGCAATTAATATGGTCAAGGACTCCGGATGCCCCTGAATCTGAGATGAAAATTATTGATAGAAGGGCTGGATGACATTGTTCTGGAAACCACTATGTTCATGTCTGTTGTTTCTAACCTTTTGTGTACACAGAGAAAGCATTTCACCAAACAAAAGCAAGTTCCATTTGCTCATCATGATATTGTTTATTCACACATCAGCATTTTGATGGAACTACAAAGTTTCAGCAAATATGAAAATGAACGAGACAATGTCCATACAATTAATAAACTCCCTGGTTAGTTAAAACATTCGAATTGATAAGCACATTTCTATTGTAATGTTGCTCTTGTGAAAGATAGACACACAGCCCAGCCAGAGTGGCTCAGTGGTTGAGCATGGACCCATGAACCAAGAGGTTACTGGTTCCAGTTCCAGGTCAGGATACATGCCCAGGTTGCAGGCATAATCCCCAGTAGGGGGAGTGCAGGAGGCAGCTGATCAATGTTTCTCTCATCAATGTTTCTATCTTTCTATCCATCTCCCTTCCTCTCTCTCTAAAATATCAATTTAAAAAGAAACATTAAAAAATTTGTTCATCCCCACCAAAAAAAGATACACATGCAGACAAGATGTATTTGGTCTGAAGCCTACAATGCCTTTTTAATTGTATTAGAAGTCAAATAAATTAAGCACCTCAAAAAATGTATAGGAATTTTTAAAATGGGGAGTTTAGAAAGAATTCAAGTCTGAAGAGGCTGGTAGCTAATGTCAGGAGAAGAAATAGTGTGCTGATATCCAAGAACAGGTATTGGCTTGAAAAGGAATAGCCTATGGGGTCATCCCTGTACTAGCATACCATTTTTTTTTTTTTGCTGATATAAGTAATTTTGTTATAAATATGTTGATTAATAAATATTTTTCACATTTCAGATAGGTTTCCTAGGAGAGACTTTCAAAGTAGAATTAGTGAATCAAAAGTACGAGCATTAAAAAGTCCCTAATATGTATTGCAACTGCTTTCCTTAAAGAGTATGCCTTTAACATCCACAATATCTGAGAGTGCTAGTTTCCCCAACACCATGATAGAATTTATGTATTTAGTTTTATAACTCTTGTAGGGATAAAGATAAATGTGGGTTTAATTTAAAAGCAATTGAGGAGGTCTTTTATCTTGTTTCAGCATGCATATTTATTGCAACTACTCTGGTTAAATACTGAAAAGTTATATTCTGTAGTTTAGTATTTGCCTTTGTAATTTATGGGAGTTAATGCAAAATATAAAGTTTTGTTTCATTTTGCAAAATAGAGTGAAGAGAGGATTTGGAGACAGGCTGTATTAAAAACCACTGCACAGCCCTGATCGGTTTGACTCAGTGGATAGAAAAAACCACTGCACAGCCCTGATCGGTTTGGCTCAGTGGATAGAGCATCAGACTTCAGTCTGAAGGGTCCCAGGTTCGATTCTGGTCAAGGGCATGTACCTGGGTTGCGGCATATCCCCTATAGTGGGTGTGCAGGAGGCAGCTGATCTATGTTTCTCTCTCATCAATGTTTCTAGCTCTCTATCCCTCTCCCTTTCTCTCTGTAGAAAGATCAATGAAATATATCTTAAAAATAAATAAAAATAACAAACCACTGCACAGATTTCTTATAAATGGAACAAAGAAGGCTGCTGGAGCAGGAATAATTTGTAAGACATAACATGTTAAATAGGCCTAACAATCCCATGGAGACCCATGTTCAATCCCTGCTATTTATAGGCTCTAGAGCACATATGTCAAACACAAGGCCCGCGGGCCAAATCCAGCCCTCCAGGCCTTGCAATGTGGCCCGCACTGCGCTGTCATCACTGCACTCCGCTGTCAGTTTATGACATTGTCAGTTTATGACTGTTCAGTAAACCATTCGGCCCGCGATTTAGGCTGGATTTTAGATTTTGGCCCCTTCTCTGATTGAGTTCAACACCCCTACTCTAGAGTTTGGGGAAATCACATGAAGTCTTTGACTTTGAGTCTTCTCATCTATAATGTGGGGGTGATAGTGGCCGCCTTGGAGTGGTTACATGGTGCGCACAGATGGTGTGCTACCTGGGTGACTCAGGTTTGAGTATCAATAAAATATCACTAGGGTGATTTAGAGACAAATAAGTATAACAGTCGTAGTAATAATATTTATTATTGTTGTATTAAAGATACAATTATATAAATGAAATTTACTATTTTGATTGTTTATAAAGAGAAGGCGCTGGGAAAAAAACTAAATAAAAGCAACTGAGGAGGAATATTTTCTCAGCCTTTAGTTGGTTATTAGTAAGGGGAAAGGCAACACAGCACAACAGAAGCTCTAAGCTGCTGGTTCTCCAACTTGGCTGCATATTGAGATAATCTGGGAGTTTATCCAACCCCAGGGGTTCTGATTTAACAGGTTGCAGCTGGGCACTAGAAGGTCTAACCTCCCCTGGTGATTCTAATGGGAGTAAAAGCTGTGAACAAGTAGTTTGAGGTGCCACTACCTCATCACAGGTGTGCATGCTGTCAATTAAAGGGAGTAAGTCCCGCAAAGGTAGCAGGGCTTTCACAGGGAGTGGTGGCATATGTTTAGGAGGAAATAGGCATAAGTATGGGAAAACTTATTCAGGGAAAAAATGTCATGTCAGGACTTCCTGGTGGGATTTAACATTGTAAAGATGGGATGTTTTGCTGAAAGTGGTTTGGCTCAGTGGATAGAGCGTCGGCCTGTGGACTGAAAGGTCCCAGGTTTGATTCCGGTAAAGGGCATGTACCTTGGTTGCGAGCACATCCCCAATAGGGGTGTGCAAGAGGCAGCTGATTAATGATTCTCTCTCATCAATGTTTCTAACTCTCTGTCCCTCTCTCTTCCTCTCTGTAAAAAATCAATAAAATATATTTTTTTTTAAAAAAAGAGATGGATGTCTTTAAAATAAAATTAAAGTTGCTCCTCATTCGTATGGTAAAAATATTAGGTAAGATAGTTTCTTCCAATTACTTCTTGGTTGAAAATAAAATGTTTGTCCTTGTGGTGATGATGGTGGTGGGCACTTTTGTTGACAGATCTGGATCAGAACCTGTTCATTTAGTCCCCCAAATTGTAAATGATAATCCGTTCAATGTTGAGTGTTTGCAAATCATTGAAATTCCAAATTTCATCATTAAAACTGGTCCTCATTGATACTAGGTGACAACAAAATCATTGGCCAAAATCACACCTAAACATGAGTGTGAAACATGGCAGTGAACTCTGACTTTGACTTCACTGTTGCTATATTACCCACGAGTGTGCATGTCCGCTACAGATGGGAAGTGGAGAACACCTGAGTGGTTCAGTTCTATACCCATGATGCAATATTGATCTTATGTCAATGTGAGAGATCAAACCCTGTGTTTTTTTGTTTGTTTGTTTGTTTGTTTTTGTGTTTATATTTGGTCCATCTAAGAGCCATTATTTATTTTCAAAGAAGCTAATAAAAATATTTTTATATAGAATGAATAATTACTTTGAGATAATTTTTAAATTTAATTTATTTATATAAACATTTTTATCTTTTTTTTAATTTGCAATTTTTTTAATTTATAACTTCAGAAAACACTAAGCATGTACAAAAGAAAAGGAACAAATGAATCCCACACACATGTCATCTAACTTCAACAGTTCTGCATTCTTATTTCATCAACACTTCCACCCTCTCCCTAACTCCCACACATTTTAAGGTAAAAATTACAGGCATTGAAATGCATGCATCTCAGCAGTACAGTTTTGACAAATGGATATACATGTGTAATCTACATCTTTTCACAGCATGAACCATTTTTTCTTCCAAAAGTGTTTCCTTCTTATTACCTCCCAGTCAGCTCCCAACCTCCAGAGGCAGCCACTGATATGGGTATTTGATTATTGAGTCTTTTACTAAAATTACAGCTATAAGGAAATATGCAGTATACATTTTTTTTGTACTTAGCTTCTTTTGCTCAACATGAAATCTATAAGATATTCTATGTTTCTCCAAGTATCACTTTCCCATTTCTTTTCATGGCTATGTGATATTCAATGGGGCATATGGTTGGTTTGGTAAATCAGTGATGTCATTAAGGATCCAGGCCCTTTTCTGCCAACCTCACTGTGTCAGAGTTATAATTTCTCATGGATATAAACTTGTCCTTTCATGACATCTAAAGCATGTGAAGGAGATAGATAAGTTTAAAACACTTTGATGTTTTTAAACTTAACCCAAATAAATAAGTTAGCACTTGGATAAATAAATGAAGGGTGTGAAGATTATTATGCAAGGTGTTTTAGAAATCCCATTAACCTATAAGCATCCACCTTTAAACTTTTTGTTTATACCAAAATAATTGATACTTTAAAGTACTTCCCAGATAAGGAATATATAAATATGTGATTTTTATGAGTTATTATGTTGATGTTTTTAATACAAATAACCTAAAGACAGTAAAGAAAAGAAATTCTTATGCCTCCTTTTGATCTCTAAAGCAAAGTCCTGATCACATTGAAGAGACACAATAAGTATTTTTAACTTGGCAATGGGTAATAGTATGATTTGTTGACTTATGACCAGCTAATTGATGTGCATAGATCAGTGGTTCCCAACATTTTTTTGGCCAGGCCCCACCTACGCATCTCTAACATTCTGATGTTCGCCACCTCCACCCCATGACATATAATTATTATTCAAAAAGTGAACTCCTATTCACATGGAGGAAGCCTAAAAAGATTGGTCTAAACAAGCTTCCAAAGAACATGGCTTCTAGGAAAGAGAAAAATAAAAGAACAAAAGACTAGTTGAAGTACTGAGGAAATCACTAAGAAATTGTTAAAAATAATAATAATAATAATAATATGAAGTGATATGAAAAAAATAGAAAATAAAGTTTCAGAACATATAATAGAAAACTGAAATGCATAAATATGCCACTAAATATATATATATATATATATATATATATATACACACACACACATACACACACACACACACACACACACACACACACACACTGTATATGAGGCTCCTAGTACCATAAGAAATGCAAAACACTCATTGTTAATAACTCATTCTCCAATTTTCCCCCCTTAAAAATCAAACTGCTCCCCTATGGGGTGTGTGCCCCAAGTTGGGAACACACTAGCATAGACCATGACTTGGAAGTGTGGGCATAGAGTTGAATGGGAATGTTGATTTTATTCAATAGACTGTTTGTTTTAAAACTGCTGGCTGCATTTCTTTAAATAGCTTATCATCACTGTGCATGAAGGACCTCATTTGCATTCCTATTATTTCGTATTCAGAAAAGAACTCCAATAAGACCTTGGAAGGCTTCCGCATTTATTTTCCAGGAGTTAGCCTGTGCTCATAATTACCTAATGGTTTTTAGTGCATTCATGGAATAATAACAACAGTGATAAATATGAGATAATATTTGCATAGGGTTACAATTTGACCAAGACCCGACCTCTCTCCAGCAACTGACATTCTTACGATATCATCACCATCTCGTTGGCACTGGGTTCCCTTGGCGAACCAGCATGGTGTGGCTCTCCTCTTTCACTCCACTCTGTATTCTTTAATTGGATTTTCTTCCTAGTCTGAAGTATAATTATTCAAGGTTCTTAAGGATCAGTAGACAAAGAATGAGAAATTAAGAATTCTAGTCTTGGACCCACATTTTAAACATTTAGAGTGGTCCAACTCTCTGAATGCTTAAATTTCTTTTAAATGCAATGCAATACGGATGGTGTGCCTCAATGGAACTATGAACCAGGAGGTCATGATTCAATTCCAGGTCAGGGCATATTCAATTCCTAGCCAGGTTGCTGGCTAGGTCCATAGTGGGGGGCATGCAGGAGACAGCCAATCAATGATTCTCTCTCATCATTGATGTCCATCTTTCTTTCTCTCTCCCTTCCTCTCTGAAATAAATAAATATATATAAATACAATGCAGATTTAAGATACTGTCATTACTGTGCTCTCTGTATACTAGTATTCTTAGTAAATTCATCTCTTTCCACAACTCTATCTCTCATGTATTTGTTGTTAAGTCCCAAATTCAAAACCGTATTTTTCTATTTTTAGCCTAAATTTTAATTATAAATTTCTTAAAATCACAATTTAATGTTCATTACTACCTCAAATTCAATATTGAGGGATCAGTTATACTACTAAAAACAAATAAGTGTGACCAAATATGAAAATACTATGTCTAACATGAGAAGGGTGATGCACCTCTGAGTATCTGCAATATTAACCATGACTTTTAAATTTATAATCACATTTTTATCTCTTCTGAATCATATAGAACAAAATTATATGGTAAAAAATGACATGGTCATAAGAAATTGTGAATTGTGTGTATATCTTTTTTTTTTTAATCTTGGGTGAAACTAAACCCAGAGGTAGAAATTGTGTTTTGATATATTTTTCAAAAGGATTCTTATCATGAAAATTAAAATAAAGAAATACATTAAGATATACTTACTAAAATATAAATGTAGACTATTTAACTATCTGAATATTTCCTGGAAAAAAATCTCAATCTGCTAAAAGATAGTATGTGCTTTATTTTTAGTTTCCTTTTTCCAAATTCAATTGTTTCGGAGGAAAAATAATTATTGAAGAGAACAACTAATTCTTCATGAATTTTGAATATCAAGAAGTAATTTAGTGTAGTAATGAGTTATATAATGTGTAGCAAAAATGAAAATTTTAGAAAAAGAAACTACTTCATGTTTGTAATAGCTAAGAGAGAATGATGCCAATTCCAAGAGTTTCATGGCTTTTAGGAACTTGAGAAATTTAGATTACACAATTCTGATATTTTTTATTCTCTATCTATAATAACAAGCATCTCAAATAGGAATGAAATTGGAAATCAAAATAATTTTACACTTATGGCACAAATATGTGAAATTTTAAGATTTACTTTTAGTTGAACTATGATATATATGCAGAAAAATGCATAAAACATAGATGTATAGTTTGATGAGTTTTCTCTCTTGATTTCTGTGTTTCTGATCAAGTCAAGCTATTTTTATCTGAATTTTATTATAGGAATTTAATATCCACAAAATCTTTTTTAAAAAAATCTTCTATAACAGTGCAACAAAAAGACAAATAAAAATGGGCAAAATATTTCATTAGACATTTCTCTGAAGAAAATATACAAACAGGCCTATGAAAAAATGCTTATCATACATCATTAGGGAAATAGGAGAATCAAAACCACAATGAAGTTTTATTTCAATATCCACTTGATGGCTATAACAAAATGAATAGCAACAACTAAGCAAAAGAAGGTGGTCAAGAATGTAGAGAATATCATGCATGTTTAATTCACGAAGAAAGGAAATAAAAAGATTATCTGAGGCTCTAGATCAGAAGAGTCTGCAGCCCAAATCTGGCCCAAAGCACAACTTTTGTCAAGTATTTATCCCTGATACACCACAGTTTATGTCAACAAATGCTTCAAGCAAAAATGGACAAGAAAACGTTTAAGTAAAGGGTCTACCTCTGTGTCACCCATCTTTTTAAGGTTATGGGTTCTCAACTTCTCACATCTTTGGTGACTAATTATGCAAATAGATTTTTACCCTTGCTTTTTCAATTGTTCTTGCTTTTAGGGTCATCTTTTACAAGCTAGACCAAGGCTAATTGAATATGAAGCAGCACATTCCCTTTTGTTGTTATATTTATTCTTCATTTTTACCACGCAAAGTATGTTAGAATAATTAAATATAGACTATAAGAATTGTCACCAAAAAGTTTTATTTTAAGAATGAGCTAGAGAATAAAAGTGCTATACAATAACTTGTAGAAATAACTTCATTCTAAAAAGTAATTTTATAGAATAAGTATATAGTTTGATTTCATAAAAACCTAATCCTTATAGTATTCTAATTTTCACATGAGAAAATGAAGGTGAAAAATGAAAGTGACCCTTTCAAATTCACATAATATTTAATATCAGAAGTAATTCCGCTGCAAAAGTTATTTATAGTGCTTATTTGGGGCTGTGTTTGGAGGTTTCTATTG